>NC_141145.1:162238621-162283621 GCF_053477565.2 Lygodium microphyllum | reverse complement strand
CCTAAACCCTAAACCCTAAACCCTAAACCCTAAACCCTAAACCCTAAACCCTAAACCCTAAACCCTAAACCCTAAACCCTAAACCCTAAACCCTAAACCCTAAACCCTAAACCCTAAACCCTAAACCCTAAACCCTAAACCCTAAACCCTAAACCCTAAACCCTAAACCCTAAACCCTAAACCCTAAACCCTAAACCCTAAACCCTAAACCCTAAACCCTAAACCCTAAACCCTAAACCCTAAACCCTAAACCCTAAACCCTAAACCCTAAACCCTAAACCCTAAACCCTAAACCCTAAACCCTAAACCCTAAACCCTAAACCCTAAACCCTAAACCCTAAACCCTAAACCCTAAACCCTAAACCCTAAACCCTAAACCCTAAACCCTAAACCCTAAACCCTAAACCCTAAACCCTAAACCCTAAACCCTAAACCCTAAACCCTAAACCCTAAACCCTAAACCCTAAACCCTAAACCCTAAACCCTAAACCCTAAACCCTAAACCCTAAACCCTAAACCCTAAACCCTAAACCCTAAACCCTAAACCCTAAACCCTAAACCCTAAACCCTAAACCCTAAACCCTAAACCCTAAACCCTAAACCCTAAACCCTAAACCCTAAACCCTAAACCCTAAACCCTAAACCCTAAACCCTAAACCCTAAACCCTAAACCCTAAACCCTAAACCCTAAACCCTAAACCCTAAACCCTAAACCCTAAACCCTAAACCCTAAACCCTAAACCCTAAACCCTAAACCCTAAACCCTAAACCCTAAACCCTAAACCCTAAACCCTAAACCCTAAACCCTAAACCCTGAACCCTAAACCCTAAACCCTAAACCCTAAACCCTAAACCCTAAACCCTAAACCCTAAACCCTAAACCCTAAACCCTAAACCCTAAACCCTAAACCCTAAACCCTAAACCCTAAACCCTAAACCCTAAACCCTAAACCCTAAACCCTAAACCCTAAACCCTAAACCCTAAACCCTAAACCCTAAACCCTAAACCCTAAACCCTAAACCCTAAACCCTAAACCCTAAACCCTAAACCCTAAACCCTAAACCCTAAACCCTAAACCCTAAACCCTAAACCCTAAACCCTAAACCCTAAACCCTAAACCCTAAACCCTAAACCCTAAACCCTAAACCCTAAACCCTAAACCCTAAACCCTAAACCCTAAACCCTAAACCCTAAACCCTAAACCCTAAACCCTAAACCCTAAACCCTAAACCCTAAACCCTAAACCCTAAACCCTAAACCCTAAACCCTAAACCCTAAACCCTAAACCCTAAACCCTAAACCCTAAACCCTAAACCCTAAACCCTAAACCCTAAACCCTAAACCCTAAACCCTAAACCCTAAACCCTAAACCCTAAACCCTAAACCCTAAACCCTAAACCCTAAACCCTAAACCCTAAACCCTAAACCCTAAACCCTAAACCCTAAACCCTAAACCCTAAACCCTAAACCCTAAACCCTAAACCCTAAACCCTAAACCCTAAACCCTAAACCCTAAACCCTAAACCCTAAACCCTCTAAACCCTAAACCCTAAACCCTAAACCCTAAACCCTAAACCCTAAACCCTAAACCCTAAACCCTAAACCCTAAACCCTAAACCCTAAACCCTAAACCCTAAACCCTAAACCCTAAACCCTAAACCCTAAACCCTAAACCCTAAACCCTAAACCCTAAACCCTAAACCCTAAACCCTAAACCCTAAACCCTAAACCCTAAAACCCTAAACCCTAAACCCTAAACCCTAAACCCTAAACCCTAAACCCTAAACCCTAAACCCTAAACCCTAAACCCTAAACCCTAAACCCTAAACCCTAAACCCTAAACCCTAAACCCTAAACCCTAAACCCTAAACCCTAAACCCTAAACCCTAAACCCTAAACCCTAAACCCTAAACCCTAAACCCTAAACCCTAAACCCTAAACCCTAAACCCTAAACCCTAAACCCTAAACCCTAAACCCTAAACCCTAAACCCTAAACCCTAAACCCTAAACCCTAAACCCTAAACCCTAAACCCTAAACCCTAAACCCTAAACCCTAAACCCTAAACCCTAAACCCTAAACCCTAAACCCTAAACCCTAAACCCTAAACCCTAAACCCTAAACCCTAAACCCTAAACCCTAAACCCTAAACCCTAAAACCCTAAACCCTAAACCCTAAACCCTAAACCCTAAACCCTAAACCCTAAACCCTAAACCCTAAACCCTAAACCCTAAACCCTAAACCCTAAACCCTAAACCCTAAACCCTAAACCCTAAACCCTAAACCCTAAAACCCTAAACCCTAAACCCTAAACCCTAAACCCTAAACCCTAAACCCTAAACCCTAAACCCTAAACCCTAAACCCTAAACCCTAAACCCTAAACCCTAAACCCTAAACCCTAAACCCTAAACCCTAAACCCTAAACCCTAAACCCTAAACCCTAAACCCTAAACCCTAAACCCTAAACCCTAAACCCTAAACCCTAAACCCTAAACCCTAAACCCTAAACCCTAAACCCTAAACCCTAAACCCTAAACCCTAAACCCTAAACCCTAAACCCTAAACCCTAAACCCTAAACCCTAAACCCTAAACCCTAAACCCTAAACCCTAAACCCTAAACCCTAAACCCTAAACCCTAAACCCTAAACCCTAAACCCTAAACCCTAAACCCTAAACCCTAAACCCTAAACCCTAAACCCTAAACCCTAAACCCTAAACCCTAAACCCTAAACCCTAAACCCTAAACCCTAAACCCTAAACCCTAAACCCTAAACCCTAAACCCTAAACCCTAAACCCTAAACCCTAAACCCTAAACCCTAAACCCTAAACCCTAAACCCTAAACCCTAAACCCTAAACCCTAAACCCTAAACCCTAAACCCTAAACCCTAAACCCTAAACCCTAAACCCTAAACCCTAAACCCTAAACCCTAAACCCTAAACCCTAAACCCTAAACCCTAAACCCTAAACCCTAAACCCTAAACCCTAAACCCTAAACCCTAAACCCTAAACCCTAAACCCTAAACCCTAAACCCTAAACCCTAAACCCTAAACCCTAAACCCTAAACCCTAAACCCTAAACCCTAAACCCTAAACCCTAAACCCTAAACCCTAAACCCTAAACCCTAAACCCTAAACCCTAAACCCTAAACCCTAAACCCTAAACCCTAAACCCTAAACCCTAAACCCTAAACCCTAAACCCTAAACCCTAAACCCTAAACCCTAAACCCTAAACCCTAAACCCTAAACCCTAAACCCTAAACCCTAAACCCTAAACCCTAAACCCTAAACCCTAAACCCTAAACCCTAAACCCTAAACCCTAAACCCTAAACCCTAAACCCTAAACCCTAAACCCTAAACCCTAAACCCTAAACCCTAAACCCTAAACCCTAAACCCTAAACCCTAAACCCTAAACCCTAAACCCTAAACCCTAAACCCTAAACCCTAAACCCTAAACCCTAAACCCTAAACCCTAAACCCTAAACCCTAAACCCTAAACCCTAAACCCTAAACCCTAAACCCTAAACCCTAAACCCTAAACCCTAAACCCTAAACCCTAAACCCTAAACCCTAAACCCTAAACCCTAAACCCTAAACCCTAAACCCTAAACCCTAAACCCTAAACCCTAAACCCTAAACCCTAAACCCTAAACCCTAAACCCTAAACCCTAAACCCTAAACCCTAAACCCTAAACCCTAAACCCTAAACCCTAAACCCTAAACCCTAAACCCTAAACCCTAAACCCTAAACCCTAAACCCTAAACCCTAAACCCTAAACCCTAAACCCTAAACCCTAAACCCTAAACCCTAAACCCTAAACCCTAAACCCTAAACCCTAAACCCTAAACCCTAAACCCTAAACCCTAAACCCTAAACCCTAAACCCTAAACCCTAAACCCTAAACCCTAAACCCTAAACCCTAAACCCTAAACCCTAAACCCTAAACCCTAAACCCTAAACCCTAAACCCTAAACCCTAAACCCTAAACCCTAAACCCTAAACCCTAAACCCTAAACCCTAAACCCTAAACCCTAAACCCTAAACCCTAAACCCTAAACCCTAAACCCCTAAACCCTAAACCCTAAACCCTAAACCCTAAACCCTAAACCCTAAACCCTAAACCCTAAACCCTAAACCCTAAACCCTAAACCCTAAACCCTAAACCCTAAACCCTAAACCCTAAACCCTAAACCCTAAACCCTAAACCCTAAACCCTAAACCCTAAACCCTAAACCCTAAACCCTAAACCCTAAACCCTAAACCCTAAACCCTAAACCCTAAACCCTAAACCCTAAACCCTAAACCCTAAACCCTAAACCCTAAACCCTAAACCCTAAACCCTAAACCCTAAACCCTAAACCCTAAACCCTAAACCCTAAACCCTAAACCCTAAACCCTAAACCCTAAACCCTAAACCCTAAACCCTAAACCCTAAACCCTAAACCCTAAACCCTAAACCCTAAACCCTAAACCCTAAACCCTAAACCCTAAACCCTAAACCCTAAACCCTAAACCCTAAACCCTAAACCCTAAACCCTAAACCCTAAACCCTAAACCCTAAACCCTAAACCCTAAACCCTAAACCCTAAACCCTAAACCCTAAACCCTAAACCCTAAACCCTAAACCCTAAACCCTAAACCCTAAACCCTAAACCCTAAACCCTAAACCCTAAACCCTAAACCCTAAACCCTAAACCCTAAACCCTAAACCCTAAACCCTAAACCCTAAACCCTAAACCCTAAACCCTAAACCCTAAACCCTAAACCCTAAACCCTAAACCCTAAACCCTAAACCCTAAACCCTAAACCCTAAACCCTAAACCCTAAACCCTAAACCCTAAACCCTAAACCCTAAACCCTAAACCCTAAACCCTAAACCCTAAACCCTAAACCCTAAACCCTAAACCCTAAACCCTAAACCCTAAACCCTAAACCCTAAACCCTAAACCCTAAACCCTAAACCCTAAACCCTAAACCCTAAACCCTAAACCCTAAACCCTAAACCCTAAACCCTAAACCCTAAACCCTAAACCCTAAACCCTAAACCCTAAACCCTAAACCCTAAACCCTAAACCCTAAACCCTAAACCCTCAAACCCTAAACCCTCAAACCCTAAACCCTAAACCCTAAACCCTAAACCCCAAACCCTTAACCCTAAACCCTTAACCCTAAACCCTTAACCCTTAACCCTAAACCCTTAACCCTAAACCCTAAACGCTAAACCCTGAACCCTTAACCCTAAACCCTAAACCCTCTCTCTCGTTCCTTCTTCCTTTTTCTCTTCCTCTCCCTCTTTCATTTCCTTTAACAAAACATCTCTCTCTGTCTACTACTACCACTACCACTACAATAAACAAGAAAAGAAGAAATAACAACAACAACAACTACTACTGCTACTACTACTACTACTACAAACAAGAAAGAAGAAAAAACTACTCCTACTACCACTACTACAACAACAACAACAAACAAGAAAACTAAACAACAATAAACAAGAAAAGAAAAAAAACTACTACCACAACAACAACAGTAACAACAATAAACAAGAATACTACTACTACTACTTCTTCTACCACCACCACTACCACTACCACTATTACGACTACCACAACAACAAGAAATAAGAAATCAAATAACAACTACCACTACTGCTATCGCAACAACAATAAACAAGAAAAAAAGAAATAAAACAACAACAATAACAACAACCTCTCCTCCCTCTCTCTCTTCCTCCCTTCCTCCCTCTCTCTCCCTCTCTTTCTCTCTTTCCCTATTATGTTTAATGTTTTTTTCCCTCTAAGGTGGGGTGTCAGGGGGCGTCATGGGGGGGTGCGGTGGGATGGAGGGGTGTGCCGTGTCGTGGGGGAGGGGGGGTGACGCGGGGTGGGGTGGGTCGAGTGGGGTTTTCGAAGGCGTAGTGGGGTGGTGTGGAGGGAGCGGGGTTTTCCGAGGTGGTGTGCGGGGGGCGTCGTGGGGGGGGGGAGGGTGCGGTGGGGTGGGGGGTGTGCCGTGTCGTGGGGGTGACGCGGGGCAGGGTGGATCGAGCTGGGTTTTTGGAGGCATGGTGGGATGGTGTGGAGGGAGGGAGGTTTTAAGAAGTGGAGTGCGGGGGGGCGTCGTGGGGGGGTGCGGTGGGGTGGGGGGGTGTGCCGTGTCGTGGGGGGGTGAGGCTGGGCAGGGTGGATCGAGCGGGGTTTTTGGAGGCATGGTAGGGTAGTGTGGAGGGAGCGAGGTTTTCCGAAGTGGGGTGCGGGGGGGCGTCATGGGGGGGTGCGGTGGGATGGGGGGGTGTGCCGTGTCGTGGGGGGGTGAGGAGGGGCAGGGTGGGTCGAGCGGGGTTGTTGGAGGCGTGGTGGGGTGGTGTGGATGGAGCGAGGTTTTCCGAGGTGGGGTGGGGGGGAAGCACCGCGTCGTGGGGGGTGCGGTGGGGGGGGTGTGTGCCGTGTCGTGGGGGGTGACGCGGGGTGTCGCGACGCCCCCTCCCCCCACCATGCCACAACACGACGCGACGCGCCCCCTCCCCAACATAAAATGACAATCCCCCTCCCCCCCCATGACATCCCCACCACCCCCACGACACGACATGACACGACACAACGCGACGCGCCCCCCCACCCCCCATGACACAACACGATGCGACGCGACGCGCCCCCCCCCATGACACGACGCGACGCGACGCGCCCCCCCATGACATACCCCCGCCCCATGACATGACACGACGCCCCCTCAACACACACCACCCCATGTCGCGACGCACCGCCCCCGCCCCGCCCTCCCCCATGACATCCCCACCCCACCCCCACCATGACACAACACGAGGCGACGTGCCCCACCCATGACATCCCCCCAACCCCCATGACACGACACGACGCGACGCGTCACCTTCCCCCCCTTCCCCCCTCCACACACACCACACCATGTCGCGACATGCCGCCCCCCCCCCCCCCCCCCACACCATGACATCCCCACCCCACCCCCCACACCCATGACACGACACGACGTGACGCGCCCCCCCAACCCCCATGACACGACACGACGCCCACCTTCCCCCTCTTCCCCCCCCCTTCCCCCCTCCACACACACCACACCATGTCACAACATGCTGCCCCATCCCCCCCCCCACACGACATGACTTGACGTGCCCCCCCTTTCCTCCCTCCACACACACCACACCATGTCATGATGTGCCGCCCCCCCTCCCCATGACATTCCCCCCCCATGACATCCCCCCCCTCATGACACGACATGACATGACGCGCCCCCCCAACCATGACACGACACGACATGACGCGCCCCCCAACCCCCATGACATGACACGACGCAACGCGCACTCCCCTCTCCCCTCCACACACACCACACCATGTCGCGACTTGCTGCCCCCCCTCACAATGACATCCCTCCCCCACCCATGACATGACACGACGTGACGCACCCCTCTAACCCCCATGACACAACACGACGCGATGCGCCCCCCCTTCCCCCCTCCACACACACCACACCATGTTGCGACCTGCCCCCCCCCCCCAATGACAATCCCCCCCCCCCCAATGGCATCCCCCCCTCCCCGCCCCCCCATGACATGACACGACGCGACGCGACGCGACGTGCCCCCCTCCCCCTAACACACACCCCCACCCACCATGATGCCCCCCCCCCAACACACCACAGCATGTCGCGACGCCCCCCCCGCCCCATGACATGACACAACGCAACGTGCTCCCCTTCCCTTAACACACACACCCACCCACTGTGACACCCCCTCAAAAATTCTGCCCCCCACCCCCCCTCCCCCCCCCTTCCTCCCTCAACACACACCACAACATGTCGCGAGGCCCCCCCCCATGACACGACACAACACGACACGATGCCCCCCCTCCCCCCCAACACATACCACACCATGTCGCGATACGCCCTCCCCCCCACCTCCAAAATTCGGCCCCCCCTTCCCCCCCTCAATACACACCTCACCATGTCGCGACGTGCCCTCTCCCCCCCCACCAAGACATCCCCACCCCACCCCCCCACCCATGACACGACACGACGCGACGCGCCCCCCCTCCCCCCTCCACACACACCACACCATGTCGCGACGTGCCGCACCCCCCCTCACCATGACATCCCCACACCACCCCCCCACCCATGACATGACACAATGTGACACGCCCCCCAACCCCCATGACACGACATGACGTGACGCACCCCCCCTCCCCCCTCCACACACACCACACCATGTCGCAACGTGCCGCCCCTCCCCCCCCACATGACACGATGTCCCGACGTGCCGCCCCCCCAACCATGACATCACCACCCCACCCCCCCACCCATGACACGACACGACGTGACGCGCCCCCCAACCCCCATGACACGACATGACGAGACGGCCCCCCCCTCCCCCCTCCACACACCACACCATGTCGCCCCCCCCCCACCCATGACACGACACGACGTGACGCGCCCCACCCAACCCCCATGACACGACACGACGCGACGCGCCCCCCCCTTCCCCCCTCCACACACACCACACTATGTCGCGACCCGCCCCCCCTCCCCTCCCCCCCATGACATCCCCACCCCCCCCACCCATGACATCCCCCCCACCCCCATGACACGATACGATGAGACGCGCCCCCTCCCCCCCCCCCACCCTTCCCCCCTCCACACACACCACACCATGTCGCGACGTGCCACCCCCCTCCCCCCCCCCCCCACCATGACATCCGCATCCCACCCCCCCACCCATGACATGACACGACGTGACGCACCCCCCCAACCCCCATGACACGACATGATGCAATGTGCCCCCCCTTTCCCCCTCCACACACACCACACCATGTCGCGACGTGCCGCCCCATCCCCCCCCACACGACATGACTCGACGCGCCCCCCCTCCACACACACCACACCATGTCGCGACGTGCCGCCCCCCCTCCCCATGACATCCCCACCCCACCCCCCCTGACATCCCCCCCCCCCCTCATGAAACGATACGACATGACGCGCCCCCCAACCATGACACGACACGACGTGACGCGCCCCCCCAACCCCCATGACATGACACAATGCGACGCGCCCCCCCTCCCCCCTCCACACACACCACACCATGTCGCGACGTACCGCCCCCCCTCACCATGACATCCCCCACCCACCCATGACACGACACGACGTGACGCGCCCCCCCAACCCCGATGACACGACACGACGTGACGTGCCCCCCCCTTCCCCCCTCCACACACACCACACATTGTCGCGACCTACCGCCCCCCCCCCCCCCCCCCCCCCCCCCATGACATCCCCCCCACTGCCCATGACATGACACAATGCGACGCGTCCCCCCCCCCCCCCACATGGCATCCCCTCCCCCCCATGGCATCCCCCCCCTCCCCTTAACACACACACCCACCCACCATGACGCCCCCCCCCCCCCCCCAACACACCACACCATATCGCGACTTCCCCCCTGCCCCATGAGATGACACGACGCAACGTGCTCCCCTCCCCTTAACACACACACCCACCCACTGTGACGCCCCCTCAAAAATTCTGCCCTCCCCCCCCCCTTGACATCCCACCCCATGACATGACATGCCCTCCCCCCCCCCTTCCCCCCTCAACACACACCACAACATGTCGCGACGCTCCCCCCCCATGACACGACACGACACGACGCGATGCCCCCCCCCATGACACGACACGACACGACACGACGCGATGCCCCCCCAACACACATCACACCATGTCGCGATGCGCCCTCCCCCCACCTCCAAAATTCGGCCCCCCCTTCCCCCTATCAATACACACCACATCATGTCGTGACGTGCCGCCCCCCCCCCCACCCCTCACCATGACATCCCCACCCCACCCCCCCACCCATGACATGACATGATGTGATACGCCCCCCCAACCCCCATAACACGACACGACGCGACGTGCCCCCCCTCCCCCCTCCACACACACCACACCATGTCGCAACGTGCTGCCCCCCCCACCCATGACACGACATAACGTGATGCGCCCCCACCAACCCCCATGACACGACACGACGTGACGTGCCCCTCCCTTCCCCCCTCAATACACACCACACCATGTCGCGACGTGCCGCGCCCCCCCGCCACCCCCCCCCCCCACCCCTCACCATGACATCCCCACCCCACCCCCCCACCCATGACACGACACGACGTGATGCGCCCCCCCAACCCCCATGACACGACACGATGCAACGTGCCCCCCCCTCCACACACACCAAACCATGTCGCAATGTGCCGCCCCCCCTCCCACCCATGACACGACACGACGTGACACGCCCCCACCAACCCCCATGACACGACACGATGCGATGCGTCCCCCCCTTCCCCCTCTCAATACATACCACACCATGTTGCGAAGTGCCCCCGCCCCCCCCCCCCCCCCCCCCTCACCATGACATCCCCACCCCACCCCCCCCACGCATGACACGACACGACGTGACGTGCCCCCCCAACCCCCATGGCACGACACGACGTGACGCGTTCCCCCTCCCCCCTCCACACACACCACACCATGTCGCGACGTGCCGCCCCCCTCCCTCCCCCCCCCCCCCCCCCGCCCCCGCCCCCATGACATCCCCCCCCCAGATGGTATCCCCCCTCCCCGCCCCCCCATGACATGACAGGACGCGACGTGCCCCCCTCCCCTTAACACACACCCACCCACCATGACGCCTCCCCCCCCCCAACACACCACACCATATCCCGACGCCCCCCCTCCGCCCCATGAGATGACACCACGCAACGTGCTCCCCTCCCCTTAACACACACACCCACCCACCGTGATGCCGCCTCAAAAATTCTGCCCCCCCTTCCCCCCTCTCCCCCCCCCCCCCCCTCAACACGCACCACACCACCTCCCCCCCCCATGACATCCCACCCCATGACATGACACGCCCTTCCCCCCCCCCCCCCTTTCCCCAACTTCACATTCTGCTCCAAAGGAATTGAAATAGGCTTACAGCCTGTCATCCCATATTTGGACAGTATGTCCAATCCATACTGCCTCTGCAAGAGCTGTATCCCACTTGGTGATCTAATCACCTCAATGCCCAAGAAAAAACGCAGCTCTCCCAAATCCTTCATCTCAAACTTTTGCTTCAATAGCATTTTCACATGAAGTATATCTTCATCACTGTCACCTGTCATAATCAAATCATCAACATAAATGACAAGTAGCATAATACATTTCTTTGTTTTTCTCACATAAAGTGAGAAATCTGCCTTGGAAATCTGAAAGCCAATAGTGACAAGATACTGTCCTATCTTGTCAGACCATGCTCTAGGTGCTTGCTTTAAACCATACAAGGCTTTCTTCAACCTGCAAACAAACTCAGGATGAACAGCATGCACATAACCTGGTGGCTGCTCCATATAGACCTCTTCTTGCAAATCACCATGCAAGAAGGCATTATTTACATCCATCTGATGTAAAGACCATCCCTTTGATGCAGCCATAGCAATGACTGCTCTTACGGTTGCCATCCTTGCAACCGGACTGAATGTTTCTTCATAGTCAATGCCATATGTTTGTGCATACCCCTTGACTACTAATCTTGCCTTGTATCTGTTCACAGAACCATCTGCATTGTGCTTCACCTTGTAAACCCACTTACAGCCAATTGCATTTTTACCTTTAGGCAAAGGTACCAATTCCCATGTAGCATTTGCTTCCAAGGCATCCATTTCTTCATCCATGGCTTTCTCCCATTTTTCCTTTCCCATGGCTTCCTCAAAAGAAGTGAGTTCTGGTTCCTGTATTACTTTAACCATATATGCATAGTGAATAGCTGTAAATCCATCATATTTCAGTCTATCCACAGGATACCTAGCTCTCGTAGACCTGCGCAAAGTAGGTTCACTCCTAGGTGCTCTCAAAACATCCCTGGTCTTCCTTACTCCAGGTGTAACAATAGAAGGAATACCCAACTCATCATCAATGCTTTCTTCTGAGCCACTGGATTCACCATCCACATAAGAGTGACCTGCATTCACATCAAACATGGGCTGATCAACCTTCTCTTTTCCTTTTCGTGATACCTGCATACCACTATCTGCATTGCTTTGAGAAGATTCTCCTGATCTCAATCTGCCTGTCCATGGCGAAGAATGTGAACCACTGCTAGAGGACGCTCCAAGTCCACTAATATTTTGTGATTGCTGCTGTGAATTCTGTGCAGCATTACTATTTTGTGCATCTACATCATCAATCACATTTACTGGTTTATACTAGCTACTCATCTCATCAAAAACAACATCTCTGCTCACCGTAAACTTACGAGTAGAAGGGTTATAGCATCTATACCCTTTTTGCTGCAGAGAGTAACCAATAAAGATGCACTTCTCAGCTTTTGGATCCAACTTGGATCTCAGCTCATCTGGCACATGTACATAGGCAATGCAACCAAAAATTTTCAAACGAGAAATATCTGGTTTCCTACCAGTATACCTCTCCTGTGGAGTCATTCCATGTATTGCTGCAGTGGGAGTCATGTTCATTATGTAGACTGCTGTAGCAACTGCTTCAGCCCAATAAAAATCTGGCAAGTGTTTTTCATTGAGCATGGCACAAGATACCTCTCCAATATGCCTGTTTTTCCTTTCTGCAATTCCATTTTGTTGTGGGGTATAACTGCATGAATATTGTTGATTTATGCTATGCTCCTGCAGGAACCTTGCAAACTCATTTGAGAGGTACTCTCCCCCTCCATCTGACCTTAGGCATTTTATTTGCAAACCTATTTCTTTTTCAACCATAGCTTTAAGAGTTTTGAAATGCCCAAAAACTTCACTTTTCTTTTTCATAAAATACACCCAAACTTTTCTGCTATAGCCATCAATAAAAGTGACAAAATAATGATAGCCTCCAAGAGATGCAGCTTTAGTTGTCCACACATCAGAGTGGATTAATTCCAATGGCTTCTTACTCTCTTGAACATGTCTAGGAAATGGTTTCCTTGCCTGTTTTCCAAACTGACAGGCTTCACATACCTTATGCATTTCTGCAACCTTGAATTTCGGCAAACCTGCAACAATATTTTGGGCCTGCATTGATTTAAGTCGCTGTACATTAACATGACCAATGCATTTATGCCAGATATCAATATCTGCAACTACACCGGTCCCATGTGCAAACATTGCTGCACTCAATTCAGACATGTCTGCATCCAACGTAAACATTCTGCCCTTCTTCTTTCCTTTTGCTATCAAGCGACCTTTATTTTTCATATCATCAACAAAGCATCCATGAGGATTAAATCTGACCTGCAAGCCCTGCTCAATCATTTGACCAACAGAAACCAGATTCTTGGTGATATTCGGAACATGAAATACATCGGATAGGTATTTCTTTTTCCCATTCTGCATAAACAAAGGAATTTTTCCAATCTGCACAATAGGATGTGCAGTATCATCACCAGTCTCCACAAATCTTGGTTTTTCCATTTTCCTTGCATCCTCCATCCATTCTGCATGACCTGTCATATGGTTTGATGCACCTGAGTCAACATACCATACATCGTTGCTTTCTTCTACACTTGTCACAGAATTGTTCATGTGCTGCACCATAAACAGATGCTCATTTCTGTCATCACCCTGTCTACTAGAAGATGCATAATTCCCTTGTTGCAGTTTTCCATTCACGATGTCATTCTGCTTTTTATAGCAGTTTTTAGCCATATGACCCATTTTACCACAGTAGTAGCATTCAACATTACTGTTTGCATTTTGTCCTCTTTGCCATCCACCATGACCTCTTTGGCTCCCCCTGCCTCTAGAGTTACCACGTCCTCCTCCATAGGACTGGTTTTCTTGAGTTTGCTGCATATTCTGATTTCTGCCACGACCTCCAAATCAGCCTCCTCTACCTCTGCCTCTACCTCTTCTAGTATTTGAGTAGAATACAGCTTCTTTTGAAGTTCCTCCTAAAGAAGATGCACCACCATTTCTCTGCTCCTCAGAAATTAGAAGAGCAATCAACTCCTCAAAAACAGGAAATCTTTCATGAACTGAAATGGATGTCTGAAACTGTGCATAATCCTTTCCTAGACCATTCAAGGTCACAGAAACTAAATCATCATCTTCCACTGGCGACCCAATGGAAGCAAGTGCATCTGCAATCTTCTTCACCTTCATGTGGTAGTCATTGATGCTCATACTTTCTCTTTGCACATTATGCAACTCTTGCTTGAGCTGCATTTTCCTGGCTTGCGTATTTGTGCTATACATTTTTGACAAAGTATCCCATGCCTCCTTTGGCGTACTTGCATCTTGAATATGCACAATCATAGAGTGTGAAATGCTGATAGACAGCCAAAACATAACTTTCATGGCTCTCTCATGCCATGCTTTAAATGCCTGTATTTGCTGTTGATTGGGAACATCAGGAAGAACTGGTTCTTCTTCATTTCCTGCAACAAATTTCCAATATCCTTTTCCCATAAGGAAATTCGTCATTCTAAACTTCTATGCTTGGAAGTTGTTCTTGTCAAGCTTTTCAGTGACAATCTGTGAAAGAGAATCAGACGCCATTACAGAACACTGCAAAAAATTCTCTCACTGCAAAGAACACAGCTTCAGCCTCACAAGGGCAAATCTGCAAAACTGACGAAAGTGGTATTTGACCACACAGTCACTTCCTAGTGACGATTTTGCATCAACAGGCAACAGGGATGATTCTGTAACTCCCAATGTCTCTGTCCACATGTATACGATGCAATTTCTACAATAACTTTTCACCGACCTGTAGAACAGTGGTCGCACAGCATAAAATAGGGTCTTTTCCTGAATGCATAAGATAATGATAGCTATCATGTAGCTATTATTCATGGGCGGTGTACCAACCGCGTTTGCAACTGACAAGTCGGTGACATAAATACACAACGGTCACCCTGGCGTATCACGAGTGGAGCTCGATATCTCAACACTCCACACACACCACACCATGTCGCGACGTGCCGCCCCCCCACCCATGACACGACATGACGTGACGCGCCTCCCCAAACCCCCATGACACGACACGACGTGACGCACCCCCCCTCCCCCCTCCACACACACCACACCATGTCGCAACGTGCGCCCCCCCCCTCCCCCACATGACACGATGTCCCGACGTGCCGCCCCCCGCCCCCCCCACCCATGACACGACACGACATGACGCGCCCCCCCAACCCCCATGACACGACACGACGCGACGGGCCCCCCTCCCCCCTCCACACACACCACACCATGTCGCGACGTGCCGCCCCCCCTCCCCCCACCATGACATTCCCCCCCACCCATGACACGACACGATGTGACGCGCCCCACCCAACCCCCATGACACGACACAACGCGACGCGTCCCCCCCCTTCCCCCTCCACACACACCACACCATGTCGCGACCTGCCGCCCCCCTCCCCCCCCCCCCCCCCCATGACATCCCCACCCCCTCACCCATGACATCCCCCCCACCCCCCCACCCATGACATCCCTCCCACCCCCCATGACACGACACGACGCAACGCGCCCCCTCCACCCCCCTCCCCCCATGACATCCACCCCCCCAATGGCATCCCCCCCCTCCCCGCCCCCCCCATGACATGACACGACGCGACGTGCCCCCTCCCCTTAACACACACACCCACCCACCATGACGCCTCCCCCCCCTCCCCCCCCCATGACATCCCACCCCATGACATGACACGCCCTCCCCCCCCTTCCCCCCTCAACACACACCACAACATGTCGCGACGCCCCCGCCCATGACACGACACGACACGACACGACGCGACGCCCCCCAACACACACCACACCATGTCGCGACGCGCCCTTCCCCCCACCTCCAAAATTCGGCCCCCCCTTCCCCCTCCACACACACCACACCATGTCGCGACGTGCCACCCCCCCTCCCCCCCCACCATGACATCCGTATCCCACCCCCCCACCCATGACACGACACGACGTGACGCGTCCCCCCAACCCCCATGACACGACATGACGCAACGCGCCCCCCCTTCCCCCCTCCACACACACCACACCATGTCGCGACGTGCCACCCCATCCCCCCCCCCCACACGACACGACTCGATGCGCCTCCCTTTCCCCCTCCACACACACCACACCATGGCGCGACGTGCCACCCCCCCTCCCCATGATATCCCCACCCCACCCCCCCCATGACATCCCCCCCCTCATGAAATGATATGACATGACGCGCCCCCCAACCATGACACGACACGATGTGATGCGCCCCCCCAACCCCCATGACACGACACGACGCGACGCGCCCCCCCTCCCCCCTCCACACACACCACACCATGTCGCGACTTGCCGCCCTCCCCCCCTCCCCTCACCATGACATCCCCCACCCACCCATGACACGACACGACGTGACGCGCCCCCCCAACCCCGATGACACGACACGACGTGACGCGCCCCCCCTTCCCCCCTCCACACACACCACACATTGTCGCGACCTGCCCCCCCCCCCCCTCACCATGACATCCCCCACCCACCCATGACACGACACGACGTGACGCGCCCCCCAACCCCGATGACACGACACGATGTGACGCGCCCCCCCTTCCCCCCTCCACACACACCACACATTGTCGCGACCTGCCCCCCCCCCCCCCCAATGACATCCCCTCCCCCCCAATGGCATCCCCCCCTCCCCGTCCCCCCATGACATGACACGACGCGACCTGCCCCCCTCCCCTTAACACACACACCCACCCACCATGACGCCTCCCCCCCCAACACACCACACCATATCGCGACACCCCCCCTGCCCCATGAGATGACATGACGCAATGTGCTCCCCTCCCCTTAACACACACACCCACCCACCGTGACGCCCCCTCAAAAATTCTGCCCCCCCACCCAACACATGTGATAAACTTGCACTCGTTACGCACTCAACACGGCACAGAAAGGTAACACGATATGAGCTCAAGGTATACTCTTGTATTATTCAATCCAAAACCGGGACAACATAGACACATCCCAGGACTACACCCTCGTGACGCCGCATATAAGAGGGTTCACCACTGGGTATAGGGAATCACACGTAGAGTGGAAACAAGGCAGGGCTTTGAGTCACTACTACTCCCTATATAGGTGCAATCGGTAGCAACGGCATGGTATAGCTACAAAGCCCTTACACTCACCCCCGCTTACTGGATTGCTGACCTCAGCAATCTAAGGGTAGCGTTTGTTATTTGACTCATCCGGGGTCTTAATGCAGCTTTTCCTATCAAGCTGGTCAGTGTCTGCCGATCTAAAGGGACCGCGAGGTCTTAACACAGTCTATACTATCAGACTGGCCAGTGTCTGCCGCACTAAGACATTGGGGCTTTTTCCTTTTTTGATGGAGTTATTTGTGATGATTGCTACCATGTGAGTCCACCCTCGACTCGATTACATTTGAGGAGTGGAGGCACATTCGAGGTCTATGATTGAGAGCCGCATTATTGTTGGAGTGTTGAGGCGGCTCAAGGGTCGATAGAAGGAACAGGGGGGTTCTCCTCGAGCCAAAGGGCGAAGGCATCCTTTCCGCATTCACGGGCCTCCGCTTCTAAGATCCAAGTGGCCTCCTTGAGTGGACGCCCGCGCCACTTGGTGAGGTATTCGGGGAAGCCTCTTTGTTCCCGGCGTCGGAGGAATGCTTCTACTTCGAAGGGACCATTGGAATGGAGCATTAGTACGCGCCGTCCCCATTGGTTGTCGGGATAGAACCTGCACAGAAGACGAGCATGAAATGCATTATGAACACAAACACTATCTGGCAGGTCCAGTTTGTAAGTGACTTCGTTCAGCATTTGAGTGATTCGGTAGGGTCCATAGTAGCGGTGATTGAACTTTGGGGTCATGTTTTTGGGAAGTGACATATTTTTAGAGCTCACTAGGACCATGTCTCCTTTGGCGAACAGTACAGCCTTTCTCTTCTTGTTTGCTTGCGCTGTCATTGTTATCTTGCTCCGCTCGAGACTTTGCTTAGCTGCTGCATTGCGATCTCTCCATTTCTTCAAGAATTCTTCTGCATCTTGATCCTCCGCTTTGGCCGCTCCAGATGCTAAGGCCAGTGGTGTGATGACTTCTTTTCCTGTAGCTAACTCAAAGGGGGTGTACCCTGTAGCCGAGTGGATGGAGCTATTATAGTGAAATTCCAAGACATCAAGGTACAAGGCCCAATCTTTCTGATCCACTCTAGCATAGCTGCGGAGGTAATCTTCGATGCCTTGGTTGACTCGTTCTGTCTGTCCATCTGTCTCCGGGTGGAAGGATGATGAGAATCTCAGTTGGGTTTTCAGAGTCTTGAAGAGTTCTTTCCACATGTCGCTCATGAATCTTCCATCTCTGTCTGATACAATGGCCAGTGGTAATCCGTGGAATTTGAATACATGTGTGAAGAAGAGGTGTGCTACCTCCTTGGCATTCATTGGTGGTTTGGCCGGGATGAAGTGGGCCTGTTTGGAAAAATAGTCCACCACGACAAAGATGATTGTGTACCCATGGGATTCCGGTAGTTCCACAATGAAGTCCATGCTGATGACATCCCATGGTCGGTTGGGTACTGGTAACGGTTGTAGTAGTCCAGCTGGTCTTGATCTGGGTGCTTTGACCATTTGGCAAGTGGGGCAAGTTTTGATGTAGTCTATCACTTCTTCCTTCATATTCGCCAAAAGAACTGCTTCCTAAGGGCCTCCAAGGTTTTGCTTTGCCCTTTGTGGCCTCCAATCTTGCCGTCATGTATCTCATGTAGGATGAGTTTCTTTAATTCCACATTGTTGGGGATATACAATCTTTTGCCTAAAAATAGAATACCCTCTTCTAAAGTGTACATTCCATGGGGGGTCTTCTCTGCTTCCACATCTTTGATTATCTTGTGCATGTCTTGATCTTGTTCTAGGGCCTCTTTGACAAGTTCTATGAAGTTGCTGCTGACAACACTGACAGCTTTCAGGTCAGCTTTCCGGCTCAAGGCATCTGCTATTTTGTTAGTAGAGCCATGCTTGTGCTTAATTTCTAGGTCGAATTCGGCTAGGAAGTCTAGCCAACGGGCTTGCTTTGCTGATAACTTGGGTTGGGATTGGAAGTATTTGAGGGAGATGTTGTCGGTGAAGACTATTGCATGTTTGTCTTGAACATAGTGCTTCCATTTTCTAAGGCAGTGGATGACTGCCAACATTTCCTTCTCATGTGCGCTCCACCTTGTTTCAGCATCCGTAAATTTCTTTGACTCATATGCAATGGGGTGCCCCTCTTGGACCAGTACACCCCCTATGCCATAGTCAGATGCATCTGTAGAGATTTCAAAGGGTTTGGTGAAGTTCGGTACCCTTAGGACGGGAGTTTGGCTCATGCATTTCTTCATCTACTCAAAGGCTTCCTGTTGTGCATTCCCCCATGTAAACGAGTGGTCATCTTTGGTGAGGTGGGAGAGGGGGGCAGTGATGAGGCTGTAATCTTTGATGAATCTTTGACAAAATACTGTGAAGCCAAGGAATTCCTGCACTTCTCTTACAGTTTTCAGTACATGCCATTTTTGGACAGCTTTCACTTTCTTAGGTTCCACTTTGATTCCATCTCCTCCTACAATGAAGCCTAGGAACTCCAATTCTTTCACTGCAAATTCACATTTTTTCGGCTTGGCGTATAATTGATGTTGCCTCAGTTTCTCAAAAACTTGGCGTAAGTGTTGCTTGTGCTCTTCTAAGGTCTTGCTGTAGACTAGGAGGTCATCTATGTAGATAATGACAAAGATATCTATCTCTGGTCTAAAAATTCCATCCATGAGGCCACAAAATGTGCCTGGCCCATTGCTTAGGCCGAACCCTAATACTAACCACTCAAAACTACCATATCGGGTGCGGAAGGCTGTTTTTGGGATATCTTCTTTGGCTATGCGGATTTGGTGGTATCCTGATCTAAGGTCAATCCGACTAAAGTGCTTGGCCCCATGCAGTCTATCTAAGAGGTCTTCCACTAGGGGCATAGGGTATTTGTTCTTTATGGTGATTTTGTTAAGAGCCCTATAATCTACACAGAGTCTAAGTCCCCCGTCCTTCTTCTTTATAAACAACACTGGAGCACCAAAGGGGGATTTGCTAGGGCGGATGAATCCTTGTTTCAAACCCTATACAAAGAAATAGAAGACCCCTATATATGGGTCTCAAACCAAACTCAACTAACTAAGGTGGCATACTAACTGAGCCACGAACTAGAGTAGATAAGGATAGCTATCATGTAGCTATTATTCATGGGTGGTGTACCAACCGCATCTGCAACTGACACGTCGGTGACATAAATGCACAACGGTCACCCTGGTATATCACGAGTGGAGCCCGATATCTCAACAAAGGGGGGGGGGACGGCACATCGTGACATGGTGTGCTGTGTGTGGAGGGGGAAGGGGGGGGGGGGCGCGTCGCGTCATGTCATGTCATGGGTGGGGGGGTGGGGTGGGGATGTCATGATGAGGGGTGGCGGGGGGAGGGCGGCACGTTGCGACATGGTGTGGTGTATGTGGAGGGGGAAGGGGGGGGCCGAATTTTTTAGGTGGGGGGAGGGCGCGTCGCGACATGGTGTGGTGTGTGTTGGGGGGGCATCGCGTCGTGTCGTGTCGTGTCGTGTCATGGGGGGGGTGTCGCGACATGTTGTGGTGTGTGTTGAGGGGGGGGGAGGGCGTGTCATGTCATGGGGGGGGTGAGTGTTGGGGGGGGGGGGAGGGGTGGTGTGGTATGGTGTGGTGTGTGTTGAGGGGGGGTGGGGAGGGGGGAAGGGGGGAAGGGGGGGCAGAATTTTTGAGGGGGCGTCACGGTGGGTGGGTGTGTGTGTTAAGGGGAGGGGAGCATGTTGCATCGTGTCATCTCATGGGGCGAGGGGGCGTCGCGATATGGTGTGGTGTGTTGGGGAGGGAAAGCATCATGGTGGGTGGGTGTATGTGTTAAAAGGAGGGGGGCACGTCGTGTCCTGTCATGTCATGGGGGGGCGGGGAGGGGGGGGATGCCATTGGGGGGGGATATCATGGGGGGGGGGGGGGGGCGCGTCGCGTCCAGTCGTGTCATGGGTGGTGGGGGGGATGTCATGGGGGGGGTGGGGATGTCATGGGGGGGTGTGATAAACCTGCACTCGTTACGCACTCAACACGGCACAGAAAGGTAACACGATATGAGCTCAAGGTATACTCTTGTATTATTCAATCCAAAAGCGGGACAACATAGACACATCCCAGGACTACACCCTCGTGATGCCACGCATAAGAGGGTTCACCACTGGGTATAGGGAATCACACGTAGAGTGGAAACAAGGTAGGGCTTTGAGTCACTACTACTCCCTATAGGTGCAATCGGTAGCAACGGCATGGTATAGCTACAAAGCCCTTACACTCACCCCCGCTTACTGGATTGCTGACCTCAGCAATCTAAGGGTAGCGTTTGTTATTTTTGACTCATCCGGGGTCTTAACGCAGCTTTTCCTAGCAAGCTGGTCAGTGTTTGCCGGTCTAAAGGGACCGCGGGGTCTTAACACAGTCTATACTATCAGACTGGCCAGTGTCTGCCGCACTAAGACATTGGGGCTTTTTTCCTTTTTTGATGGATTTATTTGTGATGATTGCTACCATGTGAGTCCACCCTCGACTCGATTACATTTGAGGAGTGGAGGCACATTCGAGGTCTATGATTGAGAGCCGCATTATTTGTTGGAGTGTTGAGTCGGCTCAAGGGTCGGTAGAAGGAGCAGGGGGGTTCTCCTCGAGCCAAAGGGCGAAGGCATCCTTTCCACGTTCATGGGCCTCCGCTTCTGAGATCCAAGTGGCCTCCTTGAGTGGACGCCCGCGCCACTTGGTGAGGTATTCGGGGAAGCCTCTTTGTTCCCGGCGTCGGAGGAATGCTTCTACTTCGAAGGGACCATTGGAATGGAGCATTGGTACGTGCCGTCCCCATTGGTTGTCGGGATAGAACCTGCACAGAAGATGAGCATGAAATGCATTATGAACACAAACACTGTCTGGCAGGTCCAGTTTGTAAGTGACTTCATTCAGCACTTGAGTGATTCGGTAGGGTCCATAGTAGCGATGATTGAACTTTGGGGTCATGTTTTTGGGAAGTGACATATTCTTAGAGCTCACGAGGACCATGTCTCCTTTGGCGAATAGTACAGCCTTTCTTTTCTTGTTTGCTTGCTCTGTCATTGTTATCTTGCTCCGCTCGAGACTTTGCTTTGCTGCTGCATTGCGATCTCTCCATTTCTTCAAGAATTCTTCTGCATCTTGATCCTCCGCTTTGGCCACTTCGGATGCTAAGGCCAGTGGTGTGATTACTTCTTTTCCTGTAGCTAACTCAAAGGGAGTGTACCCTGTAGCCGAGTGGATGGAGCTATTATAGTAAAATTCCAAGACATCAAGGTACAAGGCCCAATCTTTCTGATCCACTCTAGCATAGCTGCGGAGGTAATCTTCGATGCCTTGGTTGACTCGTTCTGTCTGTCCATCTATCTCCGGGTGGAAGGATGATGAGAATCTCAGTTGGGTTTCCAGATTCTTGAAGAGTTCCTTCCACATGTCGCTCATGAATCTTCCATCTCTATCTGATACAATGGCCAGTGGTAAGCCGTGCAATTTGAATACATGTGTGAAGAAGAGGCGTGCTACCTCCTTGGCATTCATTGGTGGTTTGGCCGGGATGAAGTGGGCCTGTTTGGAAAAATAGTCCACCACTACAAAGAAGATTGTGTACCCATGGGACTCCGGTAGTTCCACAATGAAGTCCATGCTGATGACATCCCATGGGCGGTTGGGTACTGGTAATGGTTGTAGTAGTCCGGCTGGTCTTGATCTGGGTGCTTTGACCATTTGGCAAGTGGGGCAAGTTTTGATGTAGTCTATCACTTCTTCCTTCATGTTCGGCCAAAAGAACTGCTTCCTATGGGCCTCCAAGGTTTTGCTTTGCCCTTCGTGGCCTCCAATCTTGCCGTCATGTATCTCATGTAGGATGAGTTTCTTTAATTCCACATTGTTGGGGATATACAATCTTTTGCCTAAAAATAGAATACCCTCTTCTAAAGTGTACATTCCATGGGGGGTCTTCTCTGCTTCCACATCTTTGATTATCTTGTGCATGTCTTGATCTTGTTCTAGGGCCTCTTTGACAAGTTCTATGAAGTTGCTGCTGACAACACTGACAGCTTTCAGGTCAGCTTTTCGGCTCAAGGCATCTTCTATTTTGTTAGTAGAGCCATGCTTGTGCTTAATTTCCAGGTCAAATTCGGTTAGGAAGTCTAGCCAACGGGCTTGCTTTGCTGATAACTTGGGTTGGGATTGGAAGTATTTGAGGGAGATATTGTCGGTGAAGACTATTGTATGCTTGTCTTGAACATAGTGCTTCCATTTTCTAAGGTAGTGGATGACTGCTAACATTTCCTTCTCATGTGTGCTCCACCTTGTTTCAGCATCAGTAAATTTCTTTGACTCATATGCAATGGGGTGCCCCTCTTGGACTAGTACACCCCCTATGCCATAGTCAGATGCATCTGTAGAGATTTCAAAGGGTTTGGTGAAGTTCGGTACCCTTAGGACGGGAGTTTGGCTCATGCACTTCTTCATCTGCTCAAAGGCTTCCTGTTGCGCGTTCCCCCATGTAAACGAGTGGTCTTCTTTGGTGAGGTGGGAAAGGGGGGCAGTGATGAGGCTGTAATCTTTGATAAATCTTCGACAAAATACTGTGAAGCCTAGGAACTCCCGCACTTCTCTTACAGTTTTCAGTACAGGCCATTTTTGGACAGCTTCCACTTTCTTAGGGTCCACTTTGATTCCATCTGCTCCTACAATAAAGCCTAGAAATTCCAATTCTTTCACTGCGAATTCACATTTTTCCGGCTTGGCGTATAACTGATGTTGCCGCAGTTTCTCAAAAACTTGGCATAAGTGTTGCTTGTGCTCTTCTAAGGTCTTGCTGTAGACTAGGAGGTCATCTATATAGATAATGACAAAGATATCTATCTCCGGTCTAAAAATTCCATCCATGAGGCCACAAAATGTGCCTGGCCCATTGCTTAGGCCAAACCCTAATACTAACCACTCAAAACTACCATATCGGGTGCGGAAGGCTGCCTTTGGGATATCTTCTTCGGCTATGCGGATTTGGTGGTATCCTGATCTAAGGTCAATCCGACTAAAGTGCTTGGCCCCATGCAGTCTATCTAAGAGGTCTTCCACTAGGGGCATAGGATATTTGTTTTTTATGGTGATTTTGTTAAGAGCCCTATAATCTACACAGAGTCTAAGTCCCCCATCCTTCTTCTTTACAAACAACACTGGAGCACCAAAGGGGGATTTGCTAGGGCGGATGAATCCTTGTTCTTCTAGTTCATGTAGTTGCTTCTTCAATTCCATGAGCTCAGTGTGGTTCATGCAATAGGGAGCTCAGGCCGGTGGAGAAGACCCTGGAATCAACTCAATCTTGTGATCCACATCTCGTTTGGGTGGCAGACCTTTGGGTAGTTCGACTGGCATTACATCTTTGAATTCTTCAAGTATTTCTGCCACTTCTGTGTTCCTCTTCTGTTGTTTGGGTTTCTTGCCATCTTCTTCTTCTTCTATTGGTCAGATCATACACAGATAGACCATATCTCCTTGTTTGACAGATTTCTCGACTTGCTTTGCACTGCATGTCATGATACGTGGCCTAATGACGGTCCCTTGGACCGGTGCTTTTTGGGTCTGGCCCTTTGGTTGGTTTGCAACTGGTTTTACTGTTTGGCATGATACTCCTGGCTTGTTCTCCTTCATTTGTACCTTGATTGGGGTCCTACCAGGTAGCTGCATTCTTTCGTAGGGTACTCTGACGCCTTCTCCTTGCATATCTAGCATCATTTCATTCACACCCTTACCAAACATTGCAATGACATACTTGTCATAGAATTCTAAGCCTAATATCACTTCAAAATCATCCATGGGGATTACTAAGAAGTTGAGTTTCACTTTCCACTTGTCGGCTTCCACTTGGACTGCAAAGACTTGTTTTACTTCCTTGGCTTCTCCTTGTGCGAATGTTACTGTTAATCCTTCTGGGGCTTTGGATAGTTTCAATCCATGCTTTGCTGCACACTGTTGTTGAGAATCTGCCAATCACACCTATGTATGCCCCTTTGTATGGAACAACTAGGCTAGGAAGGTACAGTTCATTCTAGGAAGAGAGACAGATCCCATAGGCATAGTGATGAAATGTGTTACCAAGCAATCCTATATAATGATGTACTTGACTATCACTTTCATATCATGATAATGCAATAGTACTTGTCTCTTTCTGTCAAGTCACTGTGTCATTGTCAATCCTACACAAGATTGTGTTTATGAGTTCAAGTCTCAATCTTGAAACCTAATTCACTTGTGTAACAGTTGTCTTCTTTGTAAATGTCAACATGAGTAGTATCTTCATCTTCCATCCTCCATATCTTACGCCTTTGCCATGCTCTAGATCCCGCATTTCTAACATGGTATCAGAGCGCAGCTGAGCATGGCTTAGCATGTTTCAGGTCCTCTCTCTGCTCCCTCAGTCTCTCATAATCTCTATCCAGCTCAGCTCAAGTGTTTGACTTAATCTCCAACTCCATTTTTACTCTCTACCCCTTGGCAGCCATAGCCAACCTGCAACCTACCTCTATTGAAGGAGCTGGATCTCCACTTACAGGGCATATCTTCACTTGCTTCCTTCTGGGAAAGTGTTCTCCTACTTCCAGAGCTTTTTCTTGACACATCAATCACTGACTTTGGGCAAGCATAGCTTCAGCATTGACAATTTTCTCAATCTCTGCCCTGTGTCTGCCATAGCCAAACTGGACCTGCAGTACTTGGAGCCTCCATATCTTCCTCTACAGACCTTATCTCCTCATGATTTCTTCTATGAATATCTTCCCTAGGTCAGGGCGCTGCTCCTCATCATGACAAACACCAACATTGACCAACCATAGCTCCAACATTGCAAGATTTCGTGGTCGCTGAAATTTCTGCGCCTGTTTCAGTCCGTACGTCGATACTCCCTCCACGCTACGTGATTCATCCTGCAACCATAGGGCATTTAAAGGGTGACCTATGAAGCTACTTCTCCCTGAATATTGCGCGTGATCGTTGCGTCTACGAGCTGCGCCAGGTCGAAAACCAGTCAGGCTGAAAATCCTAACTGTGGGACTCCATAGCTATTTTGTTTCAAGCTTCCATTTCACTTGATTTTCCTTATTGGCTTGAGTCAAGCTAAACCCTGCCACTTTGATTCACTGATTTGATTAGTCTCCAACAACATTTGTCCATCAAATCAAGGAGGGGAGATCTCTGAAGCATTGAAGCACTTAAAGACCATTGAAGATTTGAAGACCTCTCATAGACTTGAGTGACAGTATCTTTTCACTCAACTGAAGGTTTTTGCTACTCTGATCTACTCCAAAACTCAATCTTCAGCAAGAAATCAAAACATCAAAATCAACAAGAAGAAGGTTCAAGAAGATCCAGCATCAACATCAGGCTCATCAAAGAACAGTATCTATTGATACTTATCAAGTGTTATTTGACACTATTCTTCTTGTATCCTTTGATACACTTGAGTACAACACTCTTACTAATTTATCTCAGATTTGAAGCTGATTCTTGGTCATATCAATGAAAATCAAGAAGATTTCTATGTGGATACACTTCATGAAGAGTAACATGACTTGTGTTGCTTATTTACATGACATAGAAGATGTTCTTACTCTACCTACAGAAGGAAATGGAGCTACCTACACCAAAGAGAAATCAATGAATCCATTTGAAGATTCTGAAGACATGTCTACCACTTTGCTTGAGGGGGACAACTGGAAGAGTAAACTCAAAAATGCTACAAGCAAAGTCAATAAAGGAGCAGACCAAGAAGATCATGAAGAAGAGAAGAAAGATAAGAAGATTTTCCATGATGCTGACAAAGAAATAGCATATGCTGAAAAAGACCACAAGGGCCTATCGGTCCTTGTCTCTCATTTTCTGTTTTAAAAGCATTGTACCTGCCTTAATGTTCCTTTCATAAGCTTTGTAAACTCCTCATGTAGCCTTGTACTACAGCCTCTGTACACTTTGTGAGGCCCCTGTTACAGCCTCTGGATGTCCACCATGTTTATGGTACCCACACTTAGCCTTTTCTGCGACAGCCTCTGGTGTTTTGCCATGTTTGTGGTATGCCCACACTTTGCAGGTACTGCTCTCACTAAAGCCTCTACACACTTTGCACTTTCAGGTTGTGATTGAGGAGGGGTGTTGAGAATCTGCCAATCACACCTATGTATGCCCCTTTGTATGGAACAACTAGGCTAGGAAGGTACAGTTCATTCTAGGAAGAGAGACAGATCCCATAGGCACAGTGATGAAATGTGTTACCAAGCAATCCTATATAATGATGTACTTGACTATCACTTTCATATCATGATAATGCAATAGTACTTGTCTCTTTCTGTCAAGTCACTGTGTCATTGTCAGTCCTACACAAGATTGTGTTTATGAGTTCAAGTCTCAATCTTGAAACCTAATTCACTTGTGTAACACTTGTCTTCTTTGTAAATGTCAACATGAGTAGTATCTTCATCTTCCATCCTCCATAGCTTACGCCTTTGCCATGCTCTAGATCCCACATTTCTAACAACTGTGGTGTCATGAAGTTGTGGGTTGCTCCTGTGTCCACCATGATTGGTTGGTTTCCTTCGCCCACTCGACCTTTGATGTATAGATGGTGGACTGCCGCTACTCTGGCTACCATGCATTGGGGTCGGGCACTAACTGACCCTACCCTTGGGTGGTCCATGCTCTCTTCACTCCCATTTGGAATTTCCTGGATACGTGGTGGTTGTGGTTCTTCTCCTCCATATGCACAAGCTGCATTCACCCTTGATCCACTCGATGAAGCTGTGTCTTCTATTGGACATCTGTTTTGGTAGTGTGGACCCCCGCATTTGAAGCATCTGATGCCAGTGGAAGGGCCTGGGGGTCTCCACCATGATGTGTTTGATCCTGCGGGCCCATATGATGTGCTAGGGGTTGGCCTGTAGTGATTGTTTCCCCATCTCCCTGCTGCTCCTCTTGGGACTAGTGCGGTTTGGAATACGGCCGTGGTGTTAGTGGTGTTTTGACTCCTTGTATCTGTGAATGCCCCTCTAGGGGCATTGGGCCTTTGGTTCCAAGAGTTGCTATTGTTGAAGGTGTTGTTGAAGTTGTTGTTGAACCTGTTTTGATTCCCTTGTGCTGTTCTTCTGCCTTCCAGGTCCACCAGTCGTTCGGCCATTCTCATGGCTTCTGCTAAGCTTGTTGGTTCCTGTCTCTCTACATCTCTTCTAGCCCATTCTTGCATTCTAAACAAAAATCCATGTAGCTTAGTTTCGGTATCCATGTTTGGTAGCTGCATCATGATTTGCCTATACTTGCTAACATATTCTTTCATCTTTCCCTGTGCTTGCTTGAGGTTCCTCCATTCATCTCTCACTTTGAATTTCTCTAGCTTTGGAATAAAGTAGTCCTTCATTTCTTCCTGGAGTTCTTCCCACGAATAGATTGTGTGGCCCTGCTCCTGTTCTAATAGGTACCAACTGGCAGCATTCTCCTCCAAGTAAATGGCTGCCACTTTCGCCTTCTTGTCTTCGGTGATTCTTGAATATTTTAAGTACCTATCCACCTCTGTGATCCATTTCTTCAGAACCAACCCATCTCTCTCTCCCTTATACTTGGCGGGTTGGGGCATCTTGAATTTTCCATAATCATCTTCTAAACTACTGCTATCTTCCTCTTCTTTGCGATGGTGCTTCTTCTCCTTCTTCTTGTCTTTCTTTTTGCTTTCTAATTCTACTACTTTCTCCTTCTCCTTCCTTGTATCTTGCGCCCTCCTAGATGACTCCTCTCTACCCGTTCTATCCATCTCCTCTTGCATTCGGTGTCTCCTCTCATCTTCTTGTTGTTGACTCACCCATTCTCTATAGCCCTGGTCTACTTCTAGTTTTTTCCTCCTTTCTTCCTCTTCGTCTTTCATTTGCATGTTCCTCCATATTGATTCTAGCATGCCTGACATACCATCTATTTGTCTTTCTAGTCCGGCCACCTTCTCCTCTTGGGCCACTCTCCATCCTTGCCCCCTACTCTTCTTCCTCTCCTCTAATGTCGGGAGGGTGATGTTCTCCCTTTCTTCCTCCATGTGGTCGGTGGTGGTGTCGACACGGGGAAGCCGCATTTCGCCTGTGGTGGTGTAAGCCGTGCCGCGGGGAAGTCGCGTCACGTCTTCAGACGGTGGGATGTCAAAGTTGGGGCGTCACGCCGGGGCGACGCGTCGAGGGGCGTTGCGACGTGGGGCGATGCGACATGGGGCGTCGCGACGTGGGGCGTCGCGCTGTGGGTCGTTATGACTTCGATCTCTTCGGGGCACTGGATCTTTCCTCCTGCTTCCGTGAGCACTCCTTCACTCTGAGCAAGAGTTGCTCTGATACCAAGTGTGATAAACCTGCACTCGTTACGCACTCAACACGGCACAGAAAGGTAACACGATATGAGCTCAAGGTATACTCTTGTATTATTCAATCCAAAAGTGGGACAACATAGACACATCCCAGGACTACACCCTCGTGACGCCGCACATAAGAGGGTTCACCACTGGGTATAGGGAATCACACGTAGAGTGGAAACAAGGCAGGGCTTTAAGTCACTACTACTCCCTATATAGGTGCAATCGGTAGCAACGGCATGGTATAGCTACAAAGCCCTTACACCCCTGCATGACATCCCACTCCATGACATGACACGCCCTCCCCCCTTCCCCCCTCAACACACACCACAACATGTCGCGACGCCCCCCCATGACACGACACGACACGACACGACGCGATGCCCCCCCCCAACACACACCACACCATATCGCGACGCGCCCTCCCCCCACCTCCAAAATTCGGCCCCCCCCTTCCCCCCCTCAATACACACCACACCATGTCGCGATGTGCCGCCCCCCCCCCCCCACCCCCCCACCCATGACATGACACGACGTGATGCGCCCCCCCAACCCCCATGACACGACACGACGCGATGCGCCCCCCCTCCCCCCTCCACACACACCACACCATGTTGCAATGTGCCGCCCCACCCTCCCCCCCCACCATGACATCCCCACCCCACTACCCCCCACCCATGACACGACACGACGTGACATGCCCCTCAATCCCCATGACACGACACGACGCGACGCGCCCCCCCTTCCCCCCTCCACACACACCACACCATGTCGCGACGTGCCGCCCCACCTCCCCCCCCCCCCCGCCCCACAAAACACGACGCGACGCGCCCCGCCCCCCCCCCCCCCCCCCTCCCCCCTCCACACACACCACACCACGTCGCGACCTACCCCCCCCCCCCCCCAACACACACCACACCATGTTGCGACGCCCCCCCGCCCCATGACATGACACGACGCGATGTGCTCCCCTCCCCTTAACACACACACCCACCCGCCATGACGCCCCCTCAAAAATTCTGCCCCCCCCCCCCCTTTGTAAGGGCTTTGTAGCTATACCATGCCGTTGCTACCGATTGCACCTATATAGGGAGTAGTAGTGACTCAAAGCCCTGCCTTGTTTCCACTCTACGTGTGATTCCCTATACCCAGTGGTGAACCCTCTTATGTGCGGCGTCACGAGGGTGTAGTCCTGGGATGTGTCTATGTTGTCCCGCTTTTGGATTGAATAATACAAGAGTATACCTTGAGCTCATATCGTGTTACCTTTCTGTGCCGTGTTGAGTGCGTAACGAGTGCAGGTTTATCACACTTGGTATTAGAGCAACTCTTGCTCGCAGTGAAGGAGTGTTCACAGAAGCAGGAGGAAAGATCCAGTGCCCGAAGAGATCGAAGTCGTAACGACCCACAGCGCGACGCCCCATGTCGCAACGCCCCGTGTCGCGTCGCCCCGTGTCGCGACGCCCCCCCGACGCGTTGCCCCGGCGTGACGCCCCAACCTCGACATCCCACCGTCTGAAGACGTGATGCGGCTTCCCCGCGTCGACACCACCACCAACCACATGGAGGAAGAAAGGGAGAACATCACCCTCCCGACATTAGAGGAGAGGAAGACGAGTAGGGGACAAGAATGGAGAGTGGCCCAAGAGGAGAAGGTGGCCGGACTAGAAAGACAAATAGATGGTATGTCAGGCATGCTAGAATCAATATGGAGGAACATGCAAATGAAAGACGAAGAGGAAGAAAGGAGGAAAAAACTAGAAGTAGAGCAGGGCTATAGAGAATGGGTGAGTCAACAACAAGAAGAGGAGACGAGACACCGAATGCAAGAGGAGATGGATAGAACGGGTAGAGAGGAGTCATCTAGGAGGGCGCAAGATACAAGGAAGGAGAAGGAGAAAGTAGTAGAATTAGGAAGCAAAAAGAAAGACAAGAAGAAGGAGAAGAAGCACCATCGCAAAGAAGAGGAAGATAGTAGTAGTTCAGAAGATGATTATGGAAAATTCAAGATGCCCCAACCTGCCAAGTATAAGGGAGAGAGAGATGGGTTGGTTCTGAAGAAATGGATCGCAGAGGTAGATAGGTACTTAAAATATTCAAGAATCACCGAAGACAGGAAAGCGGAAGTGGCAGCCATTTACTTGGAGGAGGATGCTGCCAGTTGGTACCTGTTAGAACAGGAGCAGGGCCACACAATCTGTTCGTGGGAAGAACTCCAGGAAGAAATGAAGGACTACTTTATTCCAAAGCTGGAGAAATTCAAAGTGAGAGATGAATGGAGGAACCTCAAGCAAGCATAGGGAAAGATGAAAGAATATGTCAGCAAGTATAGGCAAATCATGATGCAGCTACCAAACATGGATACCGAAACTAAGCTACATGGATTTTTGTTTGGAATGCAAGAATGGGCTAGAAGAGATGTGGAGAGACAGGAGCCAACAAGCTTAGCAGAAGCCATGAGAATGGCCGAACGACTGGTGGACCTGGAAGGCAGAAGAACAGCACAAGGGAATCAAAACAGGTTCAACAACAACTTCAACAACACCTTCAACAACAGCAACTCCTGGAACCAAAGGCCCAATGCTCCTAGAGGGGCATTCACAGATACAAGGAGTCAAAATACCACGAACACCACGGCCGTATCCCAAACCGCATTAGTCCCAAGAGGAGCAGCAGGGAGATGGGGAAACAATCACTACAGGCCAACCCCTAGCACATCATATGGACCCGCAGGATCAAACACATCATGGTGGAGACCCCGAGGCCCTTCCACTGGCATCAGATGCTTCAAATGCGGGGGTCCACACTACCAAAACAGATGCCCAATAGAAGACACAGCCTCATCCAGTGGATCAAGGGTGAATGCAGCTTGTGCATATGGAGGAGAAGAACCACAACCACCGCGTATCCAGGAAATTCCAAATGGGAGTGAAGAGAGCATGGACCACCCAAGGGTAGGGTCAGTTAGTGCCCGACCCCAATGCATGGCAGCCAGAGTAGCGGCAGTCCACCATCTATACATCAAAGGTCGAGTGGGTGAAGGAAACCAACCAATCATGGTGGACATAGGAGCAACCCACAACTTCATGACACCACAGTGTGCAGCAAAGCATGGATTGAAACTATCCAAAGCCCCAGAAGGATTAACAATAACATTCGCACAAGGCGAAGTAAAGGAAGTAAAACAAGTATTTGCAGTCCAAGTGGAAGCCGACAAGTGGAAAGCGAAACTCAACTTCTTAGTAATCCCCATGGATGATTTTGAAGTGATATTAGGCTTAGAATTCTATGATAAGTATGTCATTGCAATGTTTGGAAAGGGGGTGAATGAAATGATGCTAGATATGCAAGGAGAAGGCGTCAGAGTACCCTGCGAAAGAATGCAGCTACCTGGTAGGACCCCAATCAATGTACAAATGAAGGAGAACAAGCCAGGAGTATCATGCCAAACAGTAAAACCAGCTGCAAACCAACCAAAGGGCCAGACCCAAAAAGCACCGGTCCAAGGGACCGTCATCAGGCCATGTATTATGACATGCAGTGCGAAGCAAGTCGAGAAATCAGTCAAACAAGGAGATGTGGTCTATCTGTGTATGATCCGACCAATAAAAGAAGAAGAAGATGGCAAGAAATCCAAACAACAGAAGAGGAACACAGAGGTGGCAGAAATACTTGAAGAATTCAAAGATGTGATGCCAGCCGAACTACCCAAAGGTCTGCCACCCAGACGAGATGTGGATCACAAGATTGAGTTGATTCTAGGGTCGTCTCCACCGGCCCGAGCTCCCTATCGCATGAACCACACTGAGCTCATGGAATTGAAGAAGCAAATACATGAACTAGAAGAACAAGGATTCATCCGCCCCAGCAAATCCCCCTTTGGTGCCCCAGTGTTGTTTGTAAAGAAGAAGGATGGGGGACTTAGACTCTGTGTAGATTATAGGGCTCTTAACAAAATCACCATAAAAAACAAATACCCTATGCCCCTAGTGGAAGACCTATTAGATAGACTGCATGGGGCCAAGCACTTTAGTCGGATTGACCTTAGATCAGGATACCACCAAATCCGCATAGCCAAAGAAGATATCCCAAAGACAGCCTTCCGCACCCGATATGGTAGTTTTGAGTGGTTAGTATTAGGGTTCGGCCTAAGCAATGGGCCCGGCACATTTTGTGGCCTCATGGATGGAATTTTTAGATCGGAGATAGATATCTTTGTCATTATCTACATAGATGACCTCCTAGTCTACAGCAAGACCTTAGAAGAGCATAAGCAACACTTACGCCAAGTTTTTGAGAAACTGCGGCAACATCAGTTATACGCCAAGCCGAAAAAATGTGAATTCGCAGTGAAAGAATTGGAGTTTCTAGGATTTATTGTAGGAGCAGATGGAATCAAAGTGGACCCTAAGAAAGTGGAAGCTGTCCAAAAATGGCATGTACTGAAAACTGTAAGAGAAGTGCGGGAGTTCCTAGGCTTCACAGTATTTTGTCGAAGATTCATCAAAGATTACAGCCTCATCACTGCCCCCCTCTCCCACCTCACCAAAGAAGACCACTCGTTTACATGGGGGAATGCGCAACAGGAAGCCTTTGAGCAGATGAAGAAGTGCATGAGCCAAACTCACGTCCTAAGGGTACCGAACTTCACCAAACCCTTTGAAATCTCTACAGATGCATCTGACTATGGCATAGGGGGTGTACTGGTCCAAGAGGGGCACCCCATTGCATATGAGTCAAAGAAATTTACTGATGCCTTAAGCCGGAAAGCTGACCTGAAAGCTGTTAGTGTTGTCAGCAGCAACTTCATAGAACTTGTCAAAGAGGCCCTAGAACAAGATCAAGACATACACAAGATAATCAAAGATGTGGCAGAGAAGACCCCCCATGGAATGTACACTTTAGAAGAGGGTATTCTATTTTTAGGCAAAAGATTGTATATCCCCAACAGTGTGGAATTAAAGAAACTCATCCTACATGAGATACATGACGGCAAGATTGGAGGCCACAAAGGGCAAAGCAAAACCTTGGAGGCCCTTAGGAAGCAGTTCTTTTGGTCGAACATGAAGGAAGAAGTGATAGACTACATCAAAACTTGCCCCACTTGCCAAATGGTCAAAGCACCCAGATCAAGACCAGCCGGACTACTACAACCGTTACCAGTACCCAACCGACCATGGGATGTCATCAGTATGGACTTCATTGTGGAACTACCGGAATCCCATGGGTACACAATCATCTTTGTCGTGGTGGACTATTTTTCCAAACAGGCCCACTTCATCCCGGCCAAACCACCAATGAATGCCAAGGAGGTAGCACGCCTCTTCTTCACACATGTATTCAAATTCCACGGATTACCACTGGCCATTGTATCAGACAGAGATGGAAGATTCATGAGCGACATGTGGAAAGAACTCTTCAAGACTCTGAAAACCCAACTGAGATTCTCATCATCCTTCCACCCGGAGACAGATGGATAGACAGAACGAGTCAACCAAGGCATCGAAGATTACCTCCGCAGTTATGCTAGAGTGGATCAGAAAGATTGGGCCTTGTACCTTGATGTCTTGGAATTTCACTATAATAGCTCCATCCACTCGGCTACAGGGTACACCCCCTTTGAGTTAGCTACAGGAAAAGAAGTCATCACACCACTGGCCTTAGCATCTGGAGCGGCCAAAGCGGAGGATCAAGATGCAGAAGAATTCTTGAAGAAATGGAGAGATCGCAATGCAGCAGCTAAGCAAAGTCTCGAGCGGAGCAAGATAACAATGACAGAGTAAGAAAACAAGAAAAGAAATGCTATACTATTCGCCAAAGGAGACATGGTCCTAGTGAGCTCTAAGCATATGTCACTTCCCAAAAACATGACCCCAAAGTTCAATCACCGCTACTATGGACCCTACCGAATCACTCAAGTGCTGAACGAAGTCACTTATAAGCTGGACCTGCCAGACAGTGTTTGTGTTCATAATGCATTTCATGCTCGTCTTCTGCGCAGGTTCTATCCCGACAACCAATGGGGACGGCGTGTACCAATGCTCCATTCCAATGGTCCCTTCGAAGTAGAAGCATTCCTCCGACGCCGAGAACAAAGAGGCTTCCCTGAATACCTCACCAAGTGGCGCGGGCATCCACTCAAGGAGGCCACTTGGATCTCAGAAGCGGAGGCCCGTGAACGCGGAAAGGATGCCTTCGCCCTTTGGCTCGAGGAGAACCCCCCTGCTCCTTCTACCGACCCTTGAGCCGACTCAACACTCCAACAAAATAATGCGGCTCTCAATCATAGACCTCAAATGTGCCTCCACTCCTCAAATGTAATCGAGTCGAGGGTGGACTCACATGGTAGCAATCAGCACAAAATAACTCCATCAAAAAGAAAAAAGCCCCAATGTCTTAGTGTGGCAGACACTGACCAGTCTGATAGTATAGACTGTGTTAAGACCCCGCGGTCCCTTTAGACCGACAGACACTGACCAGCTTGCTAGGAAAAGCTGTGTTAAGACCTCGGATGAGTCAAATAACAAATGCTACCCTTAGATTGCTGAGGTCAGCAATCCAGTAAGCGGGGGTGAGTGTAAGGGCTTTGTAGCTATACCATGCCGTTGCTACCGATTGCACCTATATAGGGAGTAGTAGTGACTCAAAGCCCTGCCTTGTTAAGACTCTACGTGTGATTCCCTATACCCAGTGGTGAACCCTCTTATGTGCGGCGTCACGAGGGTGTAGTCCTGGGATGTGTCTATGTTGTCCCGCTTTTGGATTGAATAATACAAGAGTATACCTTGAGCTCATATCATGTTACCTTTCTGTGCCGTGTTGAGTGCGTAACGAGTGCAGGTTTATCACACCCTTCTCCCCCATCAACACACACCACCCCACCCCTCCCCCCCCTCCAAAATTCGGCCCCCCCCCTTCTCCCCCCCCTCCCTTTAAAAATCGGCCCCCCCCTTCCCCCCTCAACATGCCATATCGCGATGCGCCCTCCCCCCCCTGCCCGTCCAAAATTCCCCCCCCCCCCCCCCCCACAAAGAAATTTTGGGCTTTGTAGGTATGCCTTGCTGTTGGTGACGAAAACACCTATGAGGGAGTACTCTTGTAGCTCCCTCACCCACGGTCGTGGCGTCCTGTTGTAGCCCATTGATAGCTCCACCCACCCACCGTGACATAGTCCCTTGCTGAGCCCCGGTGATCATGTAAATACTTTCTAGCCATGAATATGAAGTGAAGCCCCCAAGATGGGCCCTTTGGTAGATCGTGTGCCATGGTATGTGCCGTGTCGCGTTCCGTGACGTGTTGGGGTGCCCCGTGATGTGTTGAGGGGTCGAAATGGCAAACTTGTGGAATGGGTCTAGTGCTGCCCCGGGGCTTAGACAGGGTCCCTAGGAGGTCCCGAGTGGGTCTCGGAGGGTTGGAACATCACACTTGGTATCAGAGCCGCCTTCGCGGGTGGTGTGTGCTAACCCCGTGTTGGGGAGCCTGGACTGAGGCGTGACGGGAAAACTTCGAAGAGTGTCGTGCCCATGTCAAGAACTGATGCAGTCGAGTATATTTATAAAAAAAAAGAAGCTTTCTTGAAGATTTTATGATCTAGAGTATGACCTACGAGGTTTGGTGGAAAAGCTAAGGTGCGGAAGGGGAAACGGGGCAAATGCTCCATCCCAAATTCATTTTGAGCTCGAAAAGAAGATGCGGTTGATTGAAGAGAGGCAAGATGAGGTGAGGAGAAAGTTGAAGGGTGTAAATGAGGAGATTGAGGTGTGGAGAGAGAAGACGATGAGGAAGGGAGACTGGGAGGCATTGGAGGTGGAAAGCGAACTGAAAAGAAAAATTGCTTTGGATTATGATGCATCTATTACTACAGGGGGAATGCCGGGAGTGAAGAAAAATGTGAAGATGATAAAGGGGGGTAGGAGTGACGATATGGAAGAGAAAGGGGTAGAGAAGAAGAAAAATGATGCCGAGTTGAAAAAGTCTAAGCGTGTTGATGTGCCGCTGCGGCGGTCCGTGCCTTTAGAGTTTAAAGAGCCTAGTTCGAGCTCTGAAGAGGGAGAGGAGGATGATGATGGGAGTGAGGATGAGGATAAAGAGAGTGAAGAGAGAATGCGGGCGATGAAAGCCCAACTTGCGAACTTAATGAAAATAATACAAAAGGGTGTGAAGCAGCGTGGTGCGGCGTTGGATGCCAAGGCTAAGGGAGCGAAGAGGAGTGGGGAGAATGAGAAGGAGAAGGATGGAGTGCGGGTTAAGGCAGTACCACCGGCCCCTTGTTTGGAAAGGAAGAGTGCTGATGAGAAGGGTGGAGTGAAGAAGCAGAGTGCTGAGTGTAGGATGAGAAGTGATGTAGTGGAGAGGAAGTTGAAAAAGAAAACTGTCTTGGAGGATGAGGATAGGAAGAAATATGTTGTGGATGGAGTGATGATTGAGGAGGTGGACGAAGCTAAAGAGGCTGAGTCAAAATCATGTGTTTCTAGTGTGCTGCGGGGTGATGCCCCTTATGTTTTGGAAAAGATAGAAAGGAGGATGAAAGGAGAGAAGAAGGAAGGCTCGTCCGGCCCAGCGAGCATAAAGGAATTGGGACCATGTGTTTTTTCTCGTGAACCTACAAAGCTGAGAAAGGATGAGGAGTTGAAGGTTGGTGGTGACGTTGAGTTGAAGCGTGGAGAAAGGAAGACGGAAATGAAGAGGATGATGAGAAAGGAAGTGTTACATGTTGAAAGGGTGCCAAAGTGTGCTGAGTTGAGCAAAGATGAGAGGTTGGAGAGAGTTGAAGCTGAGTTGAGGAGTGTTGGAGTGGGAGAGAAGAAGGAAGGCTCGTCTGGCCCAGCGAGCATAAATGAACTGGGACCATGTGGTTTTTCTTGTGACCCAGTAAAGCTGAAAAAGAGTGATGATTCGAAACCTAGAGTTGGTGCTGAGCTGAAGCGTGGGGAAGGAGAGGTGAGGATGGAACGAATGAAGGAGAAGAAAGGGTTGTGCGCAGAAAGAGAGCGAAAACGTGTTGAATTGAGGCGTGTTGGAGGGGAAGAAGGGAAGGAAGGCTCGTCTGGCCCAGCGAGCATAAATGAACTGGTGCCCTGTATTTTACCATGTACAAATGTTGAGATGAGGAGTAGTAATGAGTCAAGGGGTGTTGAGGTAGGAGGTAAGGAAGTTTTGGAGGGTTGTATTGGAAAGGAGCTGAAGCGTGATGTTTGGAGGTGTGTAGGAGTAGGAGAGGAGAAGGAAGACTCGTCTAGCCCAGCGAGTATAAATGAACTGGTGCCTTGTATGCTACCTAGTGCGGATATAAAGATGGAGAAAGGGGATGTTTTGAAGGGTGTTGGAGTAGGGGAGAAGAAGGAAGACTCGTTTGGCCCAGCGAGTATAAATGAAATGGAGCCTTGTATTTCACTATTTTTGAGTTGTGTAGGAGAAGGGGAGGAGAAGGAAGACTCGTCTAGCCCAGCGAGTATAAATGAACTGGTGCCTGGTATTCTGTTAAGCATTGATGAGGAGATGAAGGGTAGGAGTAAAGTAGACAAGCAGGATGCGGAAGTGTGTATAGGAGTAGGAAAGGGTAAGGCGGACTCGTCCGGGCCAGCGAGTATAAAAGAACTGGTACCTCGTGTTTTGCTTGATGAGGATGCAAAGATGAAGGGTGGTGTTGTGATGAAGAGGAGCATCGGTGAGATGAAGGAAGACTCGTCCGACCCAGCGAGTATAAATGAACTGGTGTCTTGTGCATTTGCTGATGTTGATATGAGGATGAAGAGTTGTACGGAAGTGAATAGGAGTGTTGAGGAGATGAAAGAAGACTCGTCTGGCCCAGCGAGTATAAATGAACTGGTGCCTAGTGTTTTTTCTGATGCGAGTATGAGGAAGGAGGTTGTGGATGGGGAAGACTCGTTGTGCCGGGAGAATAAACGAATGGGAAACCCTTGTGAAGAACTCGTTAGCCGCGAGGGTAAAAGAACGGCCTTGTGTGTTGAGGAAGGCTCCTTGCGCCGGGAGGGTAAACGAATGGCTGCACGTTGGGTGAAGAAGGAGAGGAAAAGGAGAGGTGGAGAAGAGAGGAGTAGTGTGGAGAAGGAGAGGAAGCGTGTTGGAGCGGAAGGAACTGGAGTGAAGGAGAGGAAGAGAAGAAAAATTTGGAAACCTGTGAACTACTCGTCCGTCTGTGGGGCAAAGGAGGAGACTCTTGTGTCAAATCCGATGCCCCCTAAGTTAACTTGTGCGCCAATGGCTGATTCCGAGGGTGCAAAGGCCTCATCCAGCAAGCGGGGAGCAAAGGCCGATTCCGAGGGTAACAGACCCTCACACAGCATCAAGATTGGGAGTGCTGGGGAACTCCGAGTGCGGTCCAACCATGGCGAGTGGGCTTTCAGGAGGCGAACCCAAGTGGTTGAGTCAGGGAACGACATCAAACCAGCGCTCAACATGAAGGTGTGCAATCAAGCCCATTCAGGTCTTTGGGCCAAAGGGATGCGACCGTCTTGGTGAAGTCAAAGTGGCCGAAAGACCGTGAGATGGAACCAAGGGGGAAGCTTGGAGGCTTCACACTCCAATGAGTTCCATGCAGATCTGGCTCTTCAGGGAGCAAGAAACGAAGGAGAGGGCGAGGCGTGAAGGCTTAGCTCTCGTTCGCGCTGACAAGACGGATCCGGGCATGCACATGCCCTTTTTTGAAGCAAAGCGAGGTGTGGTGCCTCCTCACCGAAAGTTGCTTGAGCAAACGGAAACCTCCTTGTCTAATCAGGCCATGCAGGGCCCGTTCAATGCAACTACGGTGGAGGACATAGCCCTCCTACAAGCCATGAACAGGCTGCAAGCTGTCATGTACTTCATCGCACTCAATGTGGCCAGCAGGGGCCTAAAACCTCAAGGAGGCGTGGCATGTACGGATAGATCTAGAGCCTGCTTTCTTTTCTTGCACATGAAACAGACAAATCTGGGCAACACAGGCCCGAAGGTAATTGCGGGGAGGGAAATGTCCCTCACTCTCCAGGCGCAGCGGTTTAATGCGACCCATCAAATCGTCACAAGCTAGCCAGGTGCTCCACCTATCCAGTCCAACCAGGGTCAATGCTCTCATCTCATCCTTCTACCGGGGCGCGCGTCAACGAAGGTGGGGGCATTTGATGCGGGAGACTTGGATCTCGCGCGACGGGCGTATCGGCATGCAGCTTCCAGGCATGTCGTGTGGTTCGCTCCTGTCACACGCGCTCCTCGTGCAACTCAGTCCAACGGAGGACTCCACCAGATCTAATTCGATCTCAAAGAAACCAGTTTCAAGGTGTATGCTGCAATGTGGGGGACTTTTCTAGACAACCTATGCGCTCCCCTCGCAATGCAGTCCAAAAGAAGATGTCCCCGAATCTACTTCAAGCCTCAAGATTATTCCAAGGGATGGGCCACAATGCAAGGAAGAATTCTACACGCGGGAGAGATGGATCTCGCGCAGAGGGCCAGACGGCATGCTGCACCCCAGCAGGTCGGGTGGTCTTCTTCAGTTAGAGCTTCAAGCCAGATTCGTGCCTCTAAGGGCGCTAAAAGACAAGCTAGAGAGCGTGCGGCGTCGAAGATTCGGACGGTGAAGGTCCAGCTCTTTTCAAGGGGAGGTGCGTTCAAGGCAAAACGCACCTCTTACACTCTCTTCATCGGTGCTGAATCTCAGGATGTGGCCAAGGAGGGCTCTCTACTGCGAGGTGTCGTTGCCTGGACCCTTGCTTTTCGGGCTTGGCATTCAGAGTGAAAGCTGTGTGTTGAGCCCGTAGTCCACAGGCAGTTCTGCGCACTCAAGCTGCTTGGCCCAAGTTGGAGCATGGGAGCACAACGTGTCTTCGACTGGGTTACCCTCCATTCTGTGCTTGTAAATTCAGTCAGTAGGTGGATGGGTTGATGTGCCCAATAAAGTCTCTTTCACAATTCTGCCCAAGTCCCATTCTACTCCACAGTTGTAAATTGAGTCAGTGGGTGGAATGCAACAAGTATAAAAAGTCCATGTTTCACAGTTGTAAATAGAGTCAGTGAGCATGGCACCTAGCGGGTAGACACTAACCGCCTTGATAGTGAGGCGTGTTAAGACCCTCGACGATAAATATGAGTCTGAGTCAAATCACCATTTTTCAAAAGGCCAGTAAGTTGTGCCTCCCTCACTCGATGTGGTCATCGAGTTCTTTCAAGGGGAGGTGTGTATGAGGGAGTACTCTTGTAGCTCCCTCACCCACGATAGTGGCGTCGTGTTGTAGCGCGTTGATAGCTCCACCCACCCACCGTGACATAGTCCCTTGCTGAGCCCCGGTGATCATGTAAATACTTTCTAGCTATGAATATGAAGTGAAGCCCCCAAGATGGGCCCTTTGGTATATCGTGTGCCATGTTATGTGCCGTGTCGCGTTTCGTGACGTGTTGGGGTGCCCCGTGACGTGTTGAGGGGTCGAAATGGCAAACTTGTGGAATGGGTCTAGTGTTGCCCCAGGGCCTAGACGGGGTCCCCAGGAGGTCCCGAGCGGGTTTGGGAGGGTTGGAACATCACAACACGTATGAGGGTAGTGGTGCTTACTCCATCGAAACACTCCTTGGAGATCCAAGGGAGGGTGAGGTGAGGCGTATGGTCCCCGCATCCATCTTGTCCGCGAGGAGTGTCTCGTGAGCAAATGCCATGTACCCCCCACCGAACGGTTAGGCTCAAGCGACTTGTGGTGATCCTTGCGAGGACATCGCGTCGTGGCGGTCAACATGTGCCCACTAGGCGGTGAGGAGCGAAGTGCGGTGCCTTGAACACGTGTCTCATTGGTGGCGAGATCGTGTTCGAGCTCCATGGTTCTCAATGCTAATGGCGATTCTCGTCATGAATATTGTGTGGCTTGTATCGATACGGATGGACCGAAACCGATGGAACGATGTGATTGAGGTGCTTCTTCGTTGGCGGGGCTTGTTCCCAATGGGGCTGAGTGCAGCTCATGATGGGCTCTTGTTGACGTGAAATGGTGGAATGCATGAGCGTCTCCATTGTCTTTCGACTCGACACGAGCTCGGAATGTGGCAGACAAGACAACGTGGAGCACGCCTCGTGCATGGTGGTGGCGATGGCCGATGCACGTGCTTGTGTGAAGCTTTGTCCACGGTGGGAAACGAAAGCATGCCCTCGTCCCATCCCCATTTGTCGTTTTCTTTTTCTCCCCGTAAATTCTCGAGCCTTCGTGCTCCTCCCCTCTTTCTCTTTACATCAAGAACAACACATTGGTGATGATGAGGTCGCGCCTTTTTGCCCCGCAGCCACACTTGATGTGGAGTCGGAACGCGCAGCAGCGGTGCTGCTCGTGTGACGAAAGATAGCTACCTGGTTGATCCTGCCAGTAGTCATATGCTTGTCTCAAAGATTAAGCCATGCATGTGTAAGTATAAACTCTCTTGTACTGTGAAACTGCGAATGGCTCATTAAATCAGTTATAGTTTCTTTGATGGTACCTTGCTACTCGGATGACCGTAGTAATTCTAGAGCTAATACGTGCACCAACTCCCGACTTCTGGAAGGGACGCATTTATTAGATAAAAGGCCGATGCGGGCTTGCCCGGCAATGCGGTGAATCATGATAACTTCCCGAATCACACGGCCTCAGCGCCGGCGATGCTTCATTCAAATTTCTGCCCTATCAACTTTCAATGGTAGGATAGAGGCCTACCATGGTGGTGAGGGGTGACGGAGAATTAGGGTTTGATTTTGGAGAGGGAGCCTGAGAAATGGCTACCACATCCAAGGAAGGCAGCAGGCGCGCAAATTACCCAATCCCGACATGGGGAGGTAGTGACAATAAATAACAATACTGGGCTTTTATAAGTCTGGTAATTGGAATGAGTACAATCTAAATCCCTTAATGAGGATCCATTGGAGGGCAAGTCTGGTGCCAGCAGCCGCGGTAATTCCAGCTCCAATAGCGTATATTTAAGTTGTTGCAGTTAAAAAGCTCGTAGTTGGATCTCGGGGCGGGGCGTGCGGTCCGCCTCCTTTGGTGTGTACTGATCGCCCCGCCCTTTCTGTCGGAGACGCGCTCCTAGAATTAATTGGCTGGGACGTGGATTCGGAGATGTTACTTTGAAAAAATTAGAGTGCTCAAAGCAAGCCTATGCTCTGAATACATTAGCATGGAATAACGCGACAGGACTCTCGTCTTATTGTGTTGGTCTTCGGGACCGGAGTAATGATTAATAGGGATGGTTGGGGGCATTCGTATTTCTTTGTCAGAGGTGAAATTCTTGGATTTATGAAAGACGAACTACTGCGAAAGCATTTGCCAAGGATGTTTTCATTAATCAAGAACGAAAGTTGGGGGCTCGAAGACGATCAGATACCATCCTAGTCTCAACCATAAATGATGCCGACTAGGGATTGGCGGATGTTATTTTGATGACTTCGTCAGCACCTTATGAGAAATCAAAGTTTTTGGGTTTCGGGGGGAGTATGGTCGCAAGGCTGAAACTTAAAGGAATTGATGGAAGGGCACCACCAGGAGTGGAGCCTGCGGCTTAATTTGACTCAACACGGGGAAACTTACCAGGTCCAGACATAGTAAGGATTGACAGATTGAGAGCTCTTTCTTGATTCTATGGGTGGTGGTACATGGCCGTTCTTAGTTGTTGGAGTGATTTGTCTGGTTAATTCCGTTGACGAACGAGACCTCAACCTACTAACTAGTTACACGAAGGATCCTCTTCGTGGCCAACTTCTTAGAGGGACTATGGCCGTCTAGGCCATGGAAGTTTGAGGCAATAACAGGTCTGTGATGCCCTTAGATGTTCTGGGCTGCACGCGCACTACACTGATGAATTCAACGAGTTTACCACCTGGGCCGAGAGGTCTGGGTAATCTTTTGAAATTTCATCGTGATGGGGATAGATCATTGCAATTATTGATCTTCAACGAGGAATTCCTAGTAAGCGCGAGTCATCAGCTCGCGTTGACTACATCCCTGCCCTTTGTACACACCGCCCGTCGCTCCTACCGATTGAATGGTCCGATGAAGTTTTCGGGTTGCGGCGACGCTGGTGGTTCGCCACCGGTGACGTTGTGAGAAGTTCATTAAGCCTTATCATTTAGAGGAAGGAGAAGTCGTAACAAGGTTTCTGTAGGTGAACCTGCGGAAGGATCATTGACACACATTCGTCTGAACAATGCGAACCCTGGAATGTCCGTGAGGGATTGCGATCGGAGGCGCGGTAGGCATCCTCTCTCCCCTCGTCAGAGTCGGGCGACAGTGGGGGAGGCTATGCTTCGGGGTCGTCCCGTGACCGTGCGGGTGGAGGAGGAAGGAGGGACGCCTTCGACCTCTCCCTTGCTCGGGGCGATCCCCCTCCGTCGTGCTCGTTCGGGCACGCTGCCACCTTGATAAACCCTTTGCCCCTCCCCGCACGCGGGGGTGGCAGGAGGAACTTGATAAACCTTGTCTTGTCTGAGATTCCTCCCCTCGGGAGGATCGAAAAACAAAACGCAACGACTCTCAGCAAC
>NC_141145.1:161973621-161993621 GCF_053477565.2 Lygodium microphyllum | reverse complement strand
AGGTGGGAGGGAGGGCGCGTCGCGACATGGTGTGGTGTGTGTTGGGGGTGGGGGCGTCATGGTGGGTGGGTGTGTGTGTTAAGGGGAGGGGGGCACATCACATCGTGTCATGTCATGGGGGGGACGTCATGGGGGTGGCGTGTTGCGTCGTGTCGTGTCATGGGGGGGGCTCATCGCGTCGCGTCGTGTCATGTCATGGGGGGGTGCGTCGCGACATGGTGTGGTGTGTGTTGAGGGGGGAAGGGGGAGGGGCCCAATTTTGGAGGGGGGGATGTCATGTTATGTTGGGGAGGGGGAGGGGGGTGCGTAGCGACATGTTGTGGTGTGTGTTGAGGGAGCAAGGGGGGGGGGGGGAAATTTTTGAGGTGCATTGTGTCGTGTCATGGGGGGGGCGTCGCGTCCTGTCATGGGGGGCGCGTCGCATCGCGTCATATTGTGTCATGGCGAGGGGGGTGCATCGCGTCATGTCATGTCATGGGGGTGGGGGTGGGGCGCCTCGCGACATGGTGTGGTGTGTGTTGAGGGGGGAAGGGGGAGGGGCCGAATTTTGGAGGGGGGGATGTCATGTTATGTTGGGGAGGGGGAGGGGGGCGCATTGCATCGTGTCGCGTCATGTCATGCGGGGGGTGCATCGCGTCGTGTCATGTCATGACTAGGGGGGGGGGGGCGTCAAGACATGTTGTGGTGTGTGTTGAGGGGGGAAGGGGGGGGGCGAATTCTGGAGGTGGAGGGGTGGTGTCGCATTGTGTCATGCGGGGGGGAGGCGCGTCACGTCATGTCATGTCATGGGGGGGGCGGGGCGCGTCGCGACATGGTGTGGTGTGTGTTGAGGGGGGAAGGGGGAGGGGCCGAATTTTGGAGGGGGGGATGTCATGTTATGTTGGGGAGGGGGAGGGGGTCGCGTTGCGTTGTGTCATGTGGGGGGGGTGTCGCGTCGTGTCATGTCATGAGGCGGGGGGGCATTGCAACATGTTGTGGTGTGTGTTGAGGGGGGAAGGGGGGGCCGAATTTTGGAGGTGCGGGGGATGGGGCGTCTCGACATGGTGTGGTGTGTGTTGGGGGGGGGCGTCATGGTGGGTGGGTGTGTGTGTGTTAAGGGGAGGGGGGCACGTCACATCGTGTCATGTCATAGAGGGGGGGATATCATGGGGGTGGCGCATCGCATTGTGTTGTGTCATGGGGGGGGGCGCGTCGCGTCGCGTCGTGTCATGGCATGGGGGGGGTGCATCGCGACATGGTGTGGTGTGTATTGAGGGGGGAAGGGGGAGGGGCCGAATTTTGGAGGGAGGGATGTCATGTTATGTTGGGGGGGGGAGGGGGACGCATCGCGTTGTGTCATGCTGGGGGGGGGCGTCGCGTCGTGTCATGTCATGGGGCGGGGGCGGCATCGCGACATGTTGTGGTGTGTGTTGAGGGGGGAAGGGGGGGGGGCCAAATTTTGGAGGTGGGGGGAAGGGCGCATTGCGACATGGTGTGGTGTGTGTTGGGGGGGGCGTCATGGTGGGTGGGTGTGTGTGTTAAGGGGAGGGGGGCACGTCACATCGTGTCATGCCATGAGGGGGGGGATTTCATGGGGGTGGCACATCGCATCGTGTCATGTCATGGGGGGGTGCGTCGCGTCGTGTCATGTCATGGGGGGGGGGGGGGCGTCGCGACATGCTGTGGTGTGTGTTCAGGGCGGAACGGGGAGGGGCCGAATTTTTGAGGGGGGGATGTCATGTTATGTTGGGGAGGGGGAGGAGGGCGCGTCGCGTCGTGTCGTGTCTTGTCATGCGGGGGGGGGGGGGGGGGGGCGTCACGTCATGTCATGTCATGGGTTGGGGGGGGGGGTTTCGCAACATGTTGTGGTGTGTGTTGATGGGGAAGGGGGGGGCCGAATTTTGGAGGTAGGGGGGAGGGCGCGTCGCGACATGGTTTGGTGTGTGTTGGGGAGGGGGGGGGCACGTCGCGTCATCTCATGCGGGGGTGGGGGGGTCACCCCGTGTCATGTCATGAGGCGGGGGACGTCGCGACATGTTGTGGTGTGTGTTGAGGGGGGAAGGGGGGGGCGGGGCACGTCGTGTCATGTCATGGGGGGGGGGCGTCGCGACATGGTGTGGTGTGTGTTGAGGGGGGAAGGGCGAGGGGCAAAATTCTGGAGGGGGGATGTCATGTTATGTTGGGGAGGCGGGAAGGGGGGGGGGGGGGGGGCGAATTTGGGAGGTGGGGGGGAGGGCGCGTCGCGACATGGTGTGGTGTGTGTTGGGGGGGGGGTGGCGTCATGGTGGGTGTGTGTGTGTGTTAAGGGGAGGGGGGCACGTCACGTCGTGTCATGTCATGGGGGGGCGCATTGTGTCGTGTCATGAGGGGGAGCACGTCGCATCACATTGTGTCGTGTCATGGCGAAGTGGGGAAGGGTGCGTCGCGTCGTGTCATGTCATGGGGGGGCGGGGCGCGTCGTGACATGGTGTGGTGTGTGTTGCGCAGGGAAGGGGGAGGGGCCGAATTTTGGACAGGGGATGTCATGTTATGTTGGGGAGGGGGAGCGGGGCGCGTCGCGTCGTGTCATGAGGGGGGCGCGTCGCATTGTGTCATGTCAGGGGGGTTGCGCATCGCGTCGCGTCGTGTCGTGTCATGGGGGGGCGTGTCGGGACCTGGTGTGGTGTGTGTTGAGGGGGGAAGGGGGAGGTGCCGAATTTTGGAGGGAGGGGATGTCATGTTATGTTGGGGAGGTGAAGGGGGGCATGTCGCATCATGTCATGTGGGGGGGGGCGTCACATCGTGTCATGTCATGAGGCGGGGGGGGGGTGTCGCGACATGTTGTGGTGTGTGTTGAGGGGGGAAGGGGAGGGGCCGAATTTTGGAGGTGGGGGGGAGGGCGCGTCGCGACATGGTGTGGTGTGTGTTGGGGGGGAGCGGTGGGGGGCGTCATGGTGGGTGGGTGTGTGTGTTAAGGGGAGGGGGGCATGTCACATGATGTCATGTCATGGGGGGATATGATGGGGGTGGCGCGTCGCGTCGTGTCGTGTCATGGGGGGGTGCATCGCATTGCGTCATGTCGTGTCATGGGGGGGCGCGTCGCGACATGGTGTGGTGTGTGTTGAGGGGGGAAGGGGGAGGGGCCAAATTTTGGAGAGGGGGATGTCATGTTATGTTGGGGAGGGGGAGGGGGGCGCGTCACGTCATGTCATGCAGGGGGGGGGGCATCGCGTCGTGTCATGTCATGAGGGCGGGGGGGGGGGGGTGTCGCGACATGTTGTGGTGTGTGTTGAGGGGGGAAGGGGAGGGGCCGAATTTTGGAGGTGGGGGGGAGGGTGTGTTGCGACATGGTGTGGTGCGTGTTGGGGGGGAGGGGGGCGTCATGGTGGGTGGGTGTCGTGTCATGGGGGGGCGCATAGTGTCGTGTCATGTCATGTCATGTCCTGGGGGGGGGCCGGGCTCGTCGCGACATGGTGTGGTGTGTGTTGCGGGGGGAAGGGGAAGGGGCCAAATTTTGGAGGGGGGATGTCATGTTATGTTGGGGAGGGGGGTGCGTCGCGTCGTGCCATGCGGGGGGGCATCGCATCGTGTCATGTCATGAGGCAGGGGAGGTCGGGCGTCGGGAGATATTGTGGTGTGTGTTGAGGGGGGAAGGGGGGGGCCAAATTTTGGAGGTGGGGGGGAGGGCGCGTTGCGACATGGTGTGGTGTGTGTTTCGGGGGGGGGGGGGGCGTCATGGTGGGTGGGTGTGTGTGTTAAGGGGAGGGGGGCACGTCACATCGTGTAATGTCATGGGGGGGGATGTCATGGAGGTGGCGCGTTGCATCGTGTAGTGTCATAGGGGGGGCGCGTCGCATCGTGTTGTTTCATGGGGGGGACGTCGCGACATGGTGTGGTGTGTGTTGAGGGGGGAAGGGGGAGGGGCCAAAATTTGGAGGGGGGATGTCATGTTATGTTGGGGAGGGGGAGGGGGGCGCTTCACATCGTGTCGGGTCGTGTCATGCAAGGGGGGGGCATCGCGTCGTGTCATGTCATGGGGCGGGGGGGGGGGGCATGGCGACATGTTGTGGTGTGTGTTGATGGGGGAAGGGGGGTGCCGAATTTTGGAGGTCGGGGGGAGGGCGCGTTGCGACATAGTGTGGTGTGTGTTGGGGAGGGGGAGGGGGGCATGTCGCGTCGTGTCGCATCGTGTCATGCAGGGGTAGGGGGCGTCACATCGTGTCATGTCATGAGGCGGGGGGGCGTTGCAACATGTTTTGGTGTGTGTTGAGGGGGGAAGGGGGGTGGGCAGGGCGCGTCATGTCATGTCATGGGGGGGGGCGGGGCGCATCGCGACATGGTGTGGTGTGTCTTGAGGGGGGAAGGGGGAGGGGCCGAATTTTGGAGGGGGGGATGTCATGTTAGGTTGGGGAGGGGGAGGGGGGCGCATCGCATCATGTCGCATCGTTTCATCCGGGGGGGCGTCGCGTCGTGTCATGTCATGGGGCGGGGGGGCGTCGCGACATGTTGTGGTCTGTGTTGATGGGGAGAGGGGGGGGCCGAATTTTGGAGGTGGGGGGGAGGGCACGTCGCGACATGGTATGGTGTGTGTTGCGGGGAGGGGGCATCATGGTGGGTGGGTGTGTGTGTTAAGGGGAGGGGGGCACGTCACGTCGTGTCTTGTCATGGGGGGGCGCGTCGCATCGAGTCGTGTCATGGGGGGTGGGGGGGGATGTGATGGGGGGGGGCGCGTCTCGTCGCATCGTGTCGTGTGATGGGGGGTGGGGGGGAGGGCGCATCGCGACATGGTGTGGTGTGTGTTGGGGGGGGGCGTCATGGTGGGTGGGTGTGTGTTAAGGGGAGGGGGCACGTCACATCGTGTCATGTCATGGGGGGGCGGGTCGCGTCGTGTCATGTCATGAGGCGGGGGGGGCGTCGCGACATGTTGTGGTGTGTGTTGAGGGGGGAAGGGGGGGGCGGGGCACGTCGTGTCATGTCATGGGGGGGGGGGCGGCACGTGTCGCGACATGGTGTGGTGTGTGTTGATGGGGGAAGCGGGAGGGGCCGAATTTTGGAGGGGGGATGTCATGTTATGTTGGGGAGGGGGGAAGGGGGCATGCCAAATTTGGGAGGTGGGGGGGAGGGCGCGTCGCGACATGGTGTGGTCCGTGTTGGGGGTGTGGCGTCATGGTGGGTGGGTGTGTGTGTTAAGGGGAGGGGGGCACGTCACGTCGTGTCATGTCATGGGGGGAGGGATGTCATGGGTGGGCGCATCGTGTCGTGTCATGGGGGGGGGGCACGTCGTATCGCGTCGTTTCGTGTCATGGCGAGAGGGGGAAGGGTGCGTCACGTCGTGTCATGTCATGGGGGGGGCGGGGCACGTCGTGACATGGTGTCGTGTGTGTTGCGTGGGGAAGGGGGAGGGGCCAAATTTTGGAGGGAGGATGTCATGTTATGTTGGGAAGGGGGAGCGGGGCGCGTCGCGTCGTGTCGTGTGGGGGGGGTGCATCATGCCGTGTTGTGTCAGGGGGTGCGCATCGCATCGTGTTGTGTCATGTCATGAGGGGTAGGTGCGTCGTGACATGGTGTGGTGTGTGTTGAGGGGGGAAGGGGGAGAGGCCGAATTTTGGAGGGGGCGGATGTGATGTTATGTTGGGGAGGGGGGCGTGTCGCATCATGTCATGCAGGGGGTGCATCGCGTCGTGTCATGTCATGAGGGCGGGGAGGGGGCTGTTGCGACATGTTGTGGTGTGTGTTGAGGGGGAAAGGGGAGGGGCCGAATTTTGGAGGTGGGGGGAGGGTGTGTTGCGACATGGTGTGGTGCTTGTTGGGGGGAGGGGGGGGGGGGGCGTCATGGTGGGTGGGTGTGTGTGTTAAGGGGAGGGGGGCACATCACATCATGTCATGTCATGGGGGGGGATGTCATGGGGTTGGGGCATCGCGTCGTGTCGTGTCATGGGGGGGTGCATCGCGTCGTGTCGTGTCGTGTCATGGGGGGGCGTGTCGTGACATGGTGTGGTGCGTGTTGAGGGTGGAAGGGGGAGGGGCCGAATTTTGGGGGGGGGGATGTCATGTTATGTTGGGTAGGGGGAGGGGGGCGCGTTCCGTCGTGTCGCATCGTGTCATGCGGGGGGTGCGTCGCGTCGTGTCATGTCATGAGACGGGGGGGGGCATTGCGACATGTTGTGGTGTGTGTTGAGGGGGGAAGCGGGGGGGCCGAATTTTGGAGGTGGGGGGGAGGGTGCGTCACGACATGGTGTGGTGTGTGTTGGGGGGGGGGGGCGTGATGGTGGGTGGGTGTGTGTGTTAAGGGGAGGAGGGCACGTCACATGGTGTCATGTCATGGGGGGGGATGTCATGGGGGTGGAACGTTGCGTCGTGTCGTGTCATGGGGGGGCGCGTCGCATCGCGTCGTGTCGTGTCAGGGGGCGCGTCACGACATGGTGTGGTGTGTGTTGAGGGGGGAAGGGGGGGGGGGGGGCGAATTTTGGAGGTGGGGGGGAGGGCACGTCGCGACATGGTGTGGTGTGTGTTGGGGGGGGGGTGGCATCATGGTGGGTGGGTGTGTCTGTTAAGGGGAAGGGGGCTGATCATGTCGTGTCATGTCATGGGGGGGCACGTCGCGTCGTGTCATGTCATGGGGGGTGCGGGGATGTGATGGGGGGGCGCGTCGCATTGCATTGTGTCGTGTCATGGGGGGTGGGGGGGCGCGTCGCGACATGGTGTGGTGTGTGTTGAGGGGGGAAGGTGGAGGGGCCGAATTTTGGAGTGGGGGGGAGGTGGGGCCAAATTTTGGAGGTGGGGGGGAGGGTGCGTCGCGACATGGTGTGGTGTGTGTTGGGGGGGGGCATCGCATCATGTCATGTCATGGGGGGGAGGCGGGGAGCGTCGCGACATGGTGTGGTTTGTGTTGAGGGGGGAAGGGGGAGGGGCCAAATTTTGGAGGGGGGGATGTCATGCTATGTTGGGGAGGTGGAGGGGGGCGCGTTGCGTCGTGTCATGTGGGGGGGGCGCGTCGCGTCGTCACATGGTGTGGTGTGTGTTGAGGGGGGAAGGGGGAGTGGCCGAATTTTGGAGGGGGGGATGTCATGTTATGTTGGGGAGGGGGAGGGGGGCGCATTGTGTTATGTCATGCGGGGGGGGAGGGTGTCGCGTTGTGTCATGTCATGAGGCGGGGGGGCTCGCGACATGTTGTGGTGTGTATTGAGGGGGGAAGGGGGTGGGCCAAATTTTCGAGGTGAGGGGGAGGGCGCGTCGCGACATGTTGTGGTGTATGTTGGGGGGGGGGGGCTTCATGGTGGGTAGGTGTGTGTGTTAGGGGAGGGGGGCACGTCACATCGTGTCATGTCATGGGGGGGTGTCGCGTCGTGTCGTGTCATGTCATGGGGGGGCACGTCACGACATGGTGTGGTGTGTGTTGAGGGGGAAAGGGGGAGGGGCCAAATTTTGGAGGGGGGGATATCATGTTATGTTGGGGAGGGGGAGGGGCCAAATTTTGGAGGGGGGGATGTCATGTTATGTTGGGGAGGGGGAGGGGGCGCGCCGCGTCGTGTCGTGTCGTGTGATGCGTGGGGGGCGTCCTGTCGTGTCATGTCATGGGGCGGGGGGAGGGGGGCGTCACGACATGTTCTGGTGTGTGTTGGGGGGGGGGTGTCGCAGTGGGTGGGTGTGTGTGTTAAGGGGAGGGGGGCACGTCACGTCGTGTCATGTCATGGGGGGGGGCGCGTCGTGTCGAGTCGTGTCATGGGGGGTGGGGGGGAAGGGCGCATCGCGACATGGTGTGGTGTGTGTTGGGGGGGGTGTCATGGTGGGTGGGTGTGTGTGTTAAGGGGAGGGGGCACGTCACATCGTGTCATGCCATGAGGGGGGGGATTTCATGGGGGTGGCGCGTCGCATCGTGTCATGTCATGGGGGGGCTCGTCGCGTCGTGTCATGTCATGGGGGGGGTCGCGACATGCTGTGGTGTGTGTTCAGGGGGAACGGGGAGGGGCCGAATTTTTGAGGGGGGGATGTCATGTTATGTTGGGGAGGGGGAGGAGGGCGCGTCGCATCGTGTCGTGTTGTGTCATGCGGGGGGGGGGGGTGTCACGTCACGTCATGTCATGGGTTGGGGGGGGGCACGTCGCGTCGTCTCATGCGGGGGTGGGGGGTCGCGCCGTGTCATGTCATGAGGCGGGGGGCGTCGCGCCATGTTGTGGTGTGTGTTGAGGGGGGAAGGGGGGGGCGGGCGGGGAACGTCGTGTCATGTCATGGGGGGGGGCGTCGCGACATGGTGTGGTGTGTGTTGAGGGGGGAAGGGCGAGGGGCCGAATTTTGGAGGGGGGATGTCATGTTATGTTGGGGAGGTGGGAAGGGGGGGGGGGGGCGAATTTGGGAGGTGGGGGGGAGGGCGCGTCGCGACATGGTGTGGTGTGTGTTGGGCGGGGTGGCGTCATGGTGGGTGGGTGTGTGTGTTATGGGGAGGGGGGCACGTCACGTCGTGTCATGTCATGGGGGGGCGCATTGTGTCGTGTCATGGGGGGGAGCACGTCGCATCACATTGTGTCGTGTCATGGCGAAGTGGGGAAGGGTGCGTCGCGTCGTGTCATATCATGGGGGGGTGGGGCGCGTTGTGACATGGTGTGGTGTGTGTTGTGCGGGGAAGGGGGAGGGGCCGAATTTTGGACGGGGGATGTCATGTTATGTTGGGGAGGGGGAGCAGGGCGTGTCGCGTCGTGTCATGAGGGGGGGCGCCTCGTGTTGTATCGTGTCAGGGGGGTTGCGCGTCGCGTCGCGTCATGTCGTGTCATGGGGGGGGCGTGTCGTGACCTGGTGTGGTGTGTGTTGAGGGGGGAAGGGGGAGGTGCCGAATTTTGGAGGGAGGGGATGTCATGTTATGTTGGGGAGGTGAAGGGGGGCCTGTCGCGTCATGTCATGTGGGGTGGGGCGTCGTATCGTGTCATGTCATGAGGCGGGGGGGGCGTCGCGACATGTTGTGGTGTGTGTTGAGGGGTGAAGGGGAGGGGCCGAATTTTGGAGGTGGGGGGGAGGGCGCGTCGCGACATGGTGTGGTGTGTGTTGGGGGGGAGGGGTGGGGGGCGTCATGGTGGGTGGGTGTGTGTGTTAAGGGGAGGGGGGCATGTCACATCATGTCATGTCATGGGGCGGGATATGATGGGGGTGGCGCATCACGTCGTGTCGTGTCATGGGGGGTGCATCGCATTGCGTTATGTCGTGTCATGGGGGGGCGCGTCGCGACATGGTGTGGTGTGTGTTGAGGGGGGAAGGGGGAGGGGCCAAATTTTTGAGGGGGGGATGTCATGTGATGTTGGGGAGGGGGAGGTGGGCGTGTCACGTCGTGTCATGTCATGAGGTGAGGGGGCCGTCGTGTCGTGTCATGTCATGGGGCGGGGGGGGGCGTCATGACATGTTGTGGTGTGTGTTGAGGGGGGAAGGGGGGGGCCAAATTTTGGAGGTTGGGGAGAGGGCCCATCGCGACGTGGTGTGGTGTGTGTTAGGGGGGGCTGCGTCATGGTGGGTGGGTGTGTGTGTTAAGGGGAGGGGGGCACATCACGTTGTGTCATGTCATGGGTGGGGATTTCATGGGGGGGCGTGTTGTGTCGTGTCATGGGGGGGCGCGTCGTGACTTGTCATGGGGGGGCACGTCGCGTCGCGTCGTGTCGTGTCATGGCAGGGGGGGAAGGGTGCGTCGCGTCGTGTCATGTCATGGGGGGGCGGGGCGCGTCACGACATGGTGTGGTGTGTGTTGAGGGTGGACGGGGGAGGGGCCAAATTTTGGAGGGGGGGATGTCATGTTATGTTGGGGAGGGGGGCGCATTGCATTGTGTCGTGAGGGGGGGCGAGGGGGCGTCGCGTCGTGTCATGTCTTGAGGCGCGGGGGGGGGGGGGGGGAGCTCGCGACATGTTGTGGTGTGTGTTGAGGGGGGAAGGGGGTGGGCCGAATTTTCGAGGTGAGGGGGAGGGCGCGTCGCGACATGTTGTGGTGTGTGTTGGGGGGGGGCGTCATGGTGGGTGGGTGTGTGTGTTAAGGGGAGGGGGGCACGTCACATTGTGTCATGTCATGGGGGTGGCGTGTCCCGTTGTGTCATGTCATGGGGGGGCGCGTTACATCGTGTCGTGTCATGTCATGGGGGGGGTGCGTCACGACATGGTGTGGTGTGTGTTGAGGGGGAAAGGGGGAGTGGCTGAGTTTTGGAGGGGGGATGTCATGTTATGTTGGGGAGGGGAAGGGGGCGCGTTGCGTCATGTTGTGTCGTGTCATGCTGGGGGGTGTCGCGTTGTGTCATGTCATGGGGCGGGGGGGCGTCGCGACATGTTGTGGTGTGTGTTGAGGGGGGAAGGGGGGGGCCCGTATTTTGGAGGTGGGGGAAAGGGCGCGTCGTGACATGGTGTGGTGTGTGTTGGGGGGGAGGTGGTGTCATGGTGGGTGGGTGTGTGTGTTAAGGGGAGGGGGGCACGTCACATCGTGTCATGTCATGGGGGGGCGCATTGTGTCGTGTCATGGGGGGGTGCGTCGTGTCGTGTCATGTCATGTCATGTCCTGGGAGGGCGGGGCGTGTCGCAACATGGTGTGGTGTGTGTTGCGGGGGGAAGGGGGAGGGGCCAAATTTTGGAGGGCGGATGTCATGTTATGTTGGGGAGGGGGGCGCGTCGCATCATGCCATGTGGGGGGGTCATCGTGTCGTGTCATGTCATGAGGCAGGGGAGGTCGGGCGTCGCGAGATGTTGTGGCGTGTGTTGAGGGGGGAAGGGGGGGGGGGCAAATTTTGGAGGTGGGGGGGAGGGCGCGTTGCGACATGGTGTGGTGTGTGTTGCGGGGGGGGGGGGGGCGTCATGGTGGGTGTGTGTGTGTGTTAAGGGGAGGGGGGCACGTCACATTGTGTCATGTCATGGGGGACGATGTCATGGAGGTGGCGCGTTGCATCGTGTAGTGTCATAGGGGGCGCTTCGCATCGTGTTGTGTCATGGGGGGGACGTCGCGACATGGTGTGGTGTGTGTTGAGGGGGGAAGGGGGAGGGGCCGAAATTTGGAGGGGGGATGTCATGTTATGTTGGGTAGGGGGAGGGAGGTGCGTCACATCCTGTCGGGTCGTGTCATGCGGGGGGGGGGGCATCGCGTCGTGTCATGTCATGGGGCGGGGGGGGGGGGCGTGGCGACATGTTGTGGTGTGTGTTGATGGGGGAAGGGGGGTGCCGAATTTTGGAGGTCGGGGGGAGGGCGCGTTGCGACGTAGTGTGGTGTGTGTTGGGGAGGGGGAGGGGGGCGTGTCGCGTCGTGTCGCATCATGTCATGCAGGGGTGGGGGGCGTCGCATCGTGTCATGTCATGAGGCGGGGGGCGGGCGTCGCAGCATGTTGTGGTGTGTGTTGAGGGGGGAAGGGGGTGGGCAGGGCGCGTCATATCATGTCATGGGGGGGGCGGGGCGCATCGCGACATGGTGTGGTGTGTGTTGAGGGGGGAAGGGGGAGGGGCCGAATTTCGGAGGGGGGGATGTCATGTTAGGTTGGGGAGGGGGAGGGGGGCGCATCGCATCATGTCTCATCGTTTCATCCGGGGGGCGTCGCGTCGTGTCATGTCATGGGGCGGGGGGGTCGCGACATGTTGTGGTCTGTGTTGATGGGGAGAGGGGGGGGCCGAATTTTGGAGGTGGGGGGGAGGGCGCGTCGCGACATGGTATGGTGTGTGTTGGGGGGAGAGGGCATCATGGTCGGTGGGTGTGTGTGTTAAGGGGAGGGGGGCACGTAACGTCGTGTCTAGTCATGGGGGGGGGGATGTCATGGGGGGGCGCGTCGCGTCGAGTCGTGTCATGGGGGGTGGGGGGGGATGTGATGGGGGGGGGTGCATCTCGTTGCATCGTGTCGTGTGATGGGGGGTGGGGGGGGAGGGCGCATCGCAACATGGTGTGGTGTGTGTTGGGGGGGGCGTCATGGTGGGTGGGTGTGTGTGTTAAGGGGAGGGGGGCACGTCACATCGTGTCATGTCATGGGGGGGGCGGGTCGCGTCGTGTCATGTCATGAGGCGGGGGGGGCGTCGTGACATGTTGTGGTGTGTGTTGAGGGGGGAAGGGGGGGGGCGGGGCACGTCGTGTCATGTCATGGGGGGGGCGGCACGTGTCGCGACATGGTGTGTTGTGTGTTGAGGGGGGAAGGGGGAGGGGCCGAATTTTGGAGGGGGTATGTCATGTTATGTTGGGGAGGGGGGAAGGGGGCAGGCCGAATTTGGGAGGTGGGGGGGAGGGCACATCACGACATGGCGTGGTCCGTGTTGGGGGGGTGGCGTCATGGTGGGTGGGTGTGTGTGTTAAGGGGAGGGGGGCACGTCACGTCGTGTCATGTCATGGGGGGAGGGATGTCATGGGGGGGCGCATCGTGTCGTGTCATGGGGGGGCACGTCGCATTGCGTCGTTTCGTGTCATGGCGAGGGGGGGAAGGGTGCGTCACATCGTGTCATGTCATGGGGGGGGTGGCGCGAGTCGTGACATGGTGTGGTGTGTGTTGCGTGGGGAAGGGGGAGGGGCCAAATTTTGGAGGGGGGATGTCATGTTATGTTGGGAACGGGGAGCGGGGCGCGTCACGTCGTGTCATGTGGGGGGGCGCATCGCGCCGTGTTGTGTCAGGGGGGGTGCGCGTCGCATCGTGTTGTGTCATGTCATGAGGGGTAGGTGCATCGTGACATGGTGTGGTGTGTGTTGAGGGGGGAAGGGGGAGGGGCTGAATTTTGGAGGGGGGATGTGATGTTACGTTGGGGAGGGGGAGGGGGGTGTGTCGTGTCGTGTCATGCAGGGGGGGGCATCGCGTCGTGTCATGTCATGAGGGGGGGTGTCGCGACATGTTGTGGTGTGTGTTGAGTGGGGAAGGGGAGGGGCCGAATTTTGGAGGTGGGGGGAGGGTGTGTTGCGACATGGTGTGGTGCGTGTTGGGGGGGAGGGGGGGGGGGCGTCATGGTGGGTGGGTGTGTTTGTTAGGGGGAGGGGGGCACATCACATCATGTCATTTCATGGGGGGGATGTCATGGGGTTGGGGCATCGCGTCGTGTCGTGTCATGGGGGGGTGCATCGCGTTGTGTCGTGTCGTGTCATGGGGGGGGGGCGCGTCATGACATGGTGTGGTGTGCGTTGAGGGGGGAAGGGGGAGGGGTCGAATTTTGCAGGGGGGATGTCATGTTATGTGCGTTGAGGGGGAGGGGGCACGTCGCGTCATATCGTGTCATGTCATTTGGGGAGGGGGGCGTCGTGTCGTGTCATATCATGGGGCGGGGGGGGGGGGCGTCGAGACATGTTGTGGTGTGTGTTGAGGGGGGATGTGGGGGGCCGAATTTCGGAGGTGGGGGAGAGGGCACGTTGCGACATGGTGTGGTGTGTGTTGGGGGGGGTGGCGCTATGGTGGGTGGGTGTGTGTGTTAAGGGGAGGGGGGCACGTCACGTCGTGTCATGTCATGGGGGGAGAATGTCATGGGGAGCCGCGTTGTGTCGTGTCATGGGGGAGGCACGTCGTGTCGTGTCATGGGGGGTGCGTCGCGTTGCATCGTGTCGTGTCATGGCGAGGGGGGGAAGGGTGCGTCGCGTGGTGTCATGTCATGGGGGGGCGGGGCGCGTTGCGACATGGTGTGTTGTGTGTTGAGGGGGGAAGGGGGAGGCGCCAAATTTCTGGAGGGGAGATGTCATGTTATGTTGGGGAGGGGGAGGGGAGCGCGTCGCGTCGTGTCATGCGGGGGGGGGCGTCGTGTCGTGTCAGTGATGAGGTGGAGGGGGTGTTGCGACATGTTGTGGTGTGTGTTAAGGGGGGAAGGGGGGCGGTGCGGGGTGCATCGTGTCATGTCATGGGGTGGGAGGCGGGGCGCATCGCGACATGGTGTGGTGCGTGTTGAGGGGGGAAGGGGGAGAGGGCGAATTTTGGAGGGGGGGGATGTCATGTTATGTTGGGTAGGGGGAGGGGGGCGCGTTCCGTCGTGTCGCATCGTGTCATGCGGGGGGTGCGCTACGTCGTGTCATGTCATGAGACGGGGGGTGTCGCAACATGTTGTGGTGTGTGTTGAGGTGGGAAGCGGGGGGGGAGAATTTTGGAGGTGGCGGGGAGGGTGCGTCACGACATGGTGTGGTGTGTGTTGGGGGGGGGGTGATGGTGGGTGGGTGTGTGTGTTAAGGGGAGGAGGGCACGTCACATGGTGTCATGTCATGGGGGGGGGATGTCATGGGGGTGGAGCGTTGCGTCATGTCGTGTCATGGGGGGGCGCGTCGCATCACGTCGTGTCGTGTCAGGGGGGCGCCTCACGACATGGTGTGGTGTGTGTTGAGGGGGGAAGGGGGAGGGGCCGTATTCTGGAGAGGGGGATGTCATGCTATGTTGGGGAGGGGGAGGGGGGCGCGTCGTGTCGTGTCGTGTTGTGTCATGCAGGGGGGCGTCGCGTTGTGTCATGTCATGGGGCGGGGGGGTGGGCGTCACGACATGTTGTGGTGTGTGTTTAGGGGGGAAGGGGGGGGGGGGAATTTTGGAGGTGGGGGGGAGGGCACGTCGTGACATGGTGTGGTGTGTGTTGGGGGGGGGGGGTGGCATCATGGTGGATGGGTGTGTTTGTTAAGGGGAAGGGGGCACATCACGTCATGTCATGTCATGGGGGGGCACGTCGCGTCGTGTCGTGTCATGGGGGGTTGGGGGGATGTGATGGGGGGCGCATCGCGTTGCATCGTGTCGTGTCATGGGGGGTGGGGGGGGCGTCGCGACATGGTGTGGTGTGTGTTGAGGGGGGAAGGTGGAGGGGCCGAATTTTGGAGTGGGGGGGAGGTGGGGCCGAATTTTGGAGGTGGGGGGAGGGCGCGTCGTGACATGCTGTGGTGTGTGTTGGGGGGGGCATCGCGTCATGTCATGTCATGGGGGGGGGCGGGGCGCGTCGCGACATGGTGTGGTTTGTGTTGAGGGGGGAAGGGGGAGGGGCCAAATTTTGGAGGGGGGGATGTCATGCTATGTTGGGGAGGGGGAGGGGGGCGCGTTGCATCGTGTCATGTGGGGGGGGCACATCGCGTCGTGACATGGTGTGGTGTGTATTGAGGGGGGAAGGGGGAGTGGCCAAAATTTGGAGGGGGGGGATGTCATGTTATGTTGGGGAGGGGGAGGGGGGCGCATTGTGTTATGTCATGCGGGGGGGGGGGTGTTGCGTCGTGTCATGTCATGAGGCAAGGGGGCTCGCGACATGTTGTGGTGTGTATTGAGGGGGGAAGGGGGTGGGCCAAATTTTCGAGGTGAGGGGGAGGGCGCGTCGCGACATGTTGTGGTGTGTGTTGGGGGGCGGGGGCGTCATGGTGGGTGGGTGTGTGTGTTAAGGGGAGGGGGGCACGTCACATTGTGTCATGTCATGGGGGTGGCGTGTCGCGTCGTGTCGTGTCATGGGGGGGGCGTCGCGTCGTGTCGTGTCATGTCATGGGGGGGGGGCATGTCACGACATGGTGTGGTGTGTGTTGAGGGGGAAAGGGGGAGGGGCCAAATTTTGGAGGGGGGGATGTCATGTTATGTTGGGGAGGGGGAGGGGCCAAATTTTGGAGGGGGGGATGTGATGTTATGTTGGGGAGGGGCAGGGGGCGCATCGCATCGTGTCGTGTCGTGTCATGTCGTGTCGTGTCATCCGTGGGGAGCGTCCCGTCGTGTCATGTCATGGGGCGGGGGAAGGGGGCGTCGCGACATGTTGTGGTGTGTGTTGGGGGGGGCATCGCGGTGGGTGGGTGTGTGTGTTAAGGGGAGGGGGGCACGTCACGTCGTGTCATGTCATGGGGGGGGGGCGCGTCGCATCGAGTCGTGTCATGGGGGGTGGGGGGGGGGGAGGGCGCATCGCGACATGGTGTGGTGTGTGTTGGGGGGGGGGGCGTCATGGTGGGTGGGTGTGTGTGTTAAGGGGAGGGGGGCACGTCACATCATGTCATGTCATGGGGGGGGATGTCATGGGGGTGGCGTGTCGCGTCGTGTTGTGTCATGGGGGCGGGTGCGTCGCGTCGCGTCGTGTCGTGTCATGGGGGGGCGCGTCGCGACATTGTGTGGTGTGTGTTGAGGGGAGGAAGGGGGAGGGGCCGAATTTTGGAGGGGGGGATGTCATGTTAGGTTGGGGAGGGGGAGGGGGGCGCGTCGCATCGTGTCGTGTCATGTCATGCAAGGGGGGGCATCGCGTCGTGTCATGTCATGGGGGGGGCATCGCGGCATGTTGTGGTGTGTGTTGAGGGGGGAAGAGGGGGGGCCAAATTTTGGAGGTGGGGGAGAGGGCGCGTCGCGACATGGTGTGGTGTGTTGGGGGGAGTGGTGTCATGGTGGGTGGGTGTGTGTGTTAAGGGGAGGGGGGCACGTCACATCATGTCATGTCATGGGGGGGCGCGTTGTGTCATGTCATGGGGGGGCGCGTCACGTCGCGTCGTGTCGTGTCATGGTGAGGGGGGAAGGGTGCGTCGTGTCGTGTCATGTCATGGGGGGGGCAGGGTGCGTTGCCACATGGTGTGGTGTGTGTTGAGGGGGGAGGGGGAGGTGCCGAATTTTGGAGGGGGGGATGTCATGTTATGTTGGGGAGGGGGAGGGGGGCACGTCACGTCGTGTCATGCGGGGGGGGCATCGCGTCGTGTCATGTGATGAGGCAGGGGGTGTCGCGACATGTTGTGGTGTGTGTTGAGGGGGGAAGGGGGGGCGGTGCACGTCGTTACATGGTGTGGTGTGTGTTGAGGGGGGAAGGGGGAGGGGCCGACTTTTGGAGGGGGGAGATGTCATGTTATGTTGGGTAGGGGGATGGGGGCGTGTCGCGTCGTGTCATGTGGGGGGCATCGCATCGTGTCATGTTATGAGGCGATGGGGGGCGTCGCGACATGTTGTGGTGTGTGTTGCGGGGGGAAGGGGGGGGGCGAATTTTGGAGGTGGGGGGAGGGCACGTTGCGACATGGTGTGGTGTGTGTTGGGGGGGGGGCGTCATGGTGGGTGGTGTGTGTGTTAAGGGGAGGGGGGAACGTCACATGGTGTGATGTCATGGGGGGGGATGTCATGGGGGTGGCGCGTCGCGTTGTGTCGTGTTATGGGGGGACGCATCGTGTCGTGTCGTGTCGTGTCATGGGGGGGCACGTTGCGACATGGTGTGGTGTGTGTTGAGGCGGGAAGGGGGAGGGGCCGTATTTTGGAGGGGGGGATGTGATGTTATGTTGGGGAGGGGGAGGGGGGCGCATCATGTCATGTCATGTCGTGTCATGCAGGGGGGCGTCGTGTTGTGTCATGTTATGGGGCGGGGGGGGCGTCGCAACATGTTGCTGTGTGTGTTGAGGGGGGAAGGGGGGGGCCGAATTTTGGAGGTGGGGGGGAGGGCACGTCGCGACATGGTGTGGTGTGTGTTGGGGGGGGGTGGCGTCATGGTTGGTGGGTGTGTGTGTTAAGGGGAAGGGGCACGTCATGTGGTGTCATGTCATGGGGGATATCATGGCAGGGCGCGTCACGTTATGTTGTGTCATGGGGGGTGGGGGGGATGTGATGGGGGGGCGCGTCGCATTGCATCGTGTCGTGTCATGGGGGGTGGGGGGCGCGTTTTGACATGGTGTGGTATGTGTTGAGGGGGGAAGGGGGAGGGGCCGAATTTTGGAGTGGGGGGCAGGTGGGGGGGAAGTGGGGCCGAATTTTGGTGGTGGGAGGGAGGGCGCGTTGCGACATGGTGTGGTGTGTGTTGGGGGGGCGTTGTCTTGTGTCATGTCATGGGGGGGCGTCGCGTCGTGTCATGTCATGGGGGGGGGGGCGGGGCACGTCGCGACATGGTGTGTTGTGTGTTGAGGGGGTAAGGGGAAGGGGCTGAATTTTGGAGGGGGGGATGTCATGCTATGTGGGGAGGGGGAGGGGCACGCGTCGCGTCGCGACATGTTATGTTGGGGAGGGGGGCACGTCGCGTCCTGGCATGTCATGGGGTGGGGGGGCGTCGCGACATGTTGTGGTGTGTGTTGAGGGGGAAATGTGGGGGCCGAATTTTGGAGGTGGGGGGGAGGGCGCATCGCGACATGGTGTGGTGTGTGTTGGGGGGGGGGGGGCGTGGCGTCATGGTGGGTGGGTGTGTGTGTTAAGGGGAGGGGGCACGTCACATCGTATCATGTCATGGGACAGGGGGAATGTCATTGGGGGGCGCGTCGTGTCGTGTCGTGTCGTGGGGAGGCGCGTCGCATCGCGTCGCGTCGTGTCGTGTCATGGGGGGTGGGGGGGATGTCATGGGGGGTCGCATCGGGTCGTGTCGTGTCATGGGGGGTGGTGGGGGATGTCATGGGGGGGAGGGGGGTTATCATGTTATGTTGGAGAGGGGGCGCGTCGCGTCGTGTTGTGGCATGGTGGGGGGGGGAGGGGGCATCATGACACCCCGCGTTACGCCCCACGACATGGCACACCCTCCCCATCCCCCCGCACCCCCCACGATGTGGCGCCTCCCCCGCCACCCCACCTCGAAAAACCCCACTCCATCCACACCACCCCACCACGCCTCCAAAAACCCCGCTTGACCCACCCCACCCTGCATCACCCCCCCACGACACGGCACACCCCCCACCCCATTGCACCCCCCCACGATGCCCCCCCCCCCCATCCCACCTCGAAAAACCCCGCTCCATCCACACCACCCCACCATGCCTTCGAAAACCCAGCTCGACCCACCCCACCCCGCGTCACCCACCCCATGACATGGCACACACCCCCACCCCACCGCACCCCCCATGACGCCCCCCCGCACCCCACCTTGAAAAACCCCGCTCCCTCCACACCAGCCCACCATGCCTCCGATAACCCCGGTCGATCCACCCCACCCCGTGTCACCCCCCCCAACGACACAGCACATCCCCCCACCCCACCGCACCCCCCTACGACGCCCCCCCGCATCACCCCCCCACAACACGGCACACACTACCCCACCCCACCGCACCCCCCATGACACGGCACATCCCCCCCACCTCACCCCCCCACCCCACCTTGAAAAACCCCGCTCCATCCACACCACCCCACCATGCCTCCTAAAACCCCACTTGACCCACCCCACCTTGCGTCACCACCCCCACGACATGGCACACCCCCCCACCCCACCACACCCCTCCACGATGCGGCGCATCCCTCCCCCTACCCCACCTCGAAAAACCCTGCTCCATCCACACCACCCCACCACACCTCCGAAAACCCCGCTTGACCCACCCCACCCCGCATCACCCACCCCATGACACGCCACAACCCCCCACGACGTCCCCCCGCACGCCACCTCGAAAAATCCCACTCCCTCCAGAGCACCCCGCCACGCCTCCGAAAACCCCGCTTGACCCACCCCACTCCGCGTCCCCCCCCACGACACGGCACACCGCCCCACCCCACGGCACCCCCCCACGATGCGGCGCATCCCTCCCCCCACCCCACCTCGAAAAACCCCATTCCATCCACACCACCCCACCATGCCTTCGAAAACCCCGCTCGACCCACCCCACCCCGCGTTACCCCCCCACGACACGGCATAGCCCCCCACCTTACCGCAACCCCCCCACTATGCCCCCCCACACCCCATCTCGAAAAGCCCCGCTCGACCCACCCCACCCCGCATCACCCCCCATGACACAACACAACTGCCCACCCCACCGCACCCCCCCACTACCCCCCATTACGCCCCCCCCACTACGCCCCCATGACACAACAAACCCCCACCACCCCACCGCACCCCCCCACGGTGCGGCGCATCCCTCCCCCCACCCCACCTCAAAAATCCCCGCTCCATCCACACCACCATGCCTCCGAAAACCCTGCTCGACCTAGCCCCTCCCGCGTCACCCGCCCCATGACACGGCACACCCCCCACCCCACCACACCCTCCCACGATGCCCCCCCGCACCCCACCTCAAAAAACCCCGCTCCCTCCAGACCACCCCACCACGCCTCCGAAAACCCCGCTCGACCCACCCCACCCTGCGTCACCCCCCCCACAACACGGCACACCCCCCCACCCCACCTCACCCCCCCACGGCGCGGCGCATCCCTCCCCTCACCCCACCTCGAAAATCCCTGCTCCATCCAGACCACCCCACCACACCTTTGAAAACCCCGCTCGAC
>NC_141145.1:161946121-161968621 GCF_053477565.2 Lygodium microphyllum | reverse complement strand
ACTTACCAATCCAACATCATAGCTCAAATCTGGCCTGGTAATAGTCATATAAATCAAGCTTCCTACTATACGTCTGTACATAGTAGGGTCTTCCAGAAGCTCACCTGCATCTGTGCTCAGCTTCACATTCTGCTCCAAAGGAACTGAAATAGGCTTACAGCCTGTCATCCCATATTTGGATAGCATGTCCAATCCATACTGCCTCTGCAAGAGCTGTATCCGACTTGGTGATCTAATCACCTCAATGCCCAAGAAATAACGCAACTCTCCCAAATCCTTCATCTCAAACTTCTGCTTCAATAGCATTTTCATATGAAGGATATCTTCATCACTGTCACCTGTCATAATCAAATCATCAACATAAATGACAAGTAGCATAATACCTTTCTCTGTTTTTCTCACATAAAGTGAGAAATCTGCCTTGGAAATCTGAAAGCCAATAGTGACAAGATACTGTCCTATCTTGTCAGACCATGCTCTAGGTGCTTGCTTCAAGCCATACAAGGCTTTCTTCAACCTGCAAACAAACTCAGGATGAACAGCATGCACATAACCTGGTGGCTGCTCCATATAGACCTCTTCTTGCAAATCACCATGCAAGAAGGCATTCTTTACATCCATCTGATGTAAAGACCATCCCTTTGATGCAGCCATAGCAATGACTGCTCTTACGGTTGCCATCCTTGCAACCGGACTGAATGTTTCTTCATAGTCAATGCCATATGTTTGTGCATACCCCTTGACCACTAATCTTGCCTTGTATCTGTTCACAGAACCATCTGCATTGTGCTTCACCTTATAAACCCACTTACAGCCAATTGCATTCTTACCTTTAGGCAAAGGTACCAATTCCCATGTAGCATTTGCTTCCAAGGCATCCATTTCTTCATCCATGGCTTTCTCCCATTTTTCTTTTCCCATGGCTTGCTCAAAAGAAGTGGGTTCTGGTTCCTGTATCACTTTGACCATATATGCATAGTGAATGGCTGTAAATCCATCATATTTCAGCCTATCCACAGGATACCTAACTCTGGTAGACCTGCGCAAAGTGGGTTCACTCCCAGGTGCTCTCAAAACATCCCTGGTCTTCCTTACTCCAGGTGTAACAATAGAAGGAATACCCAACTCATCATCAATGCTCTGTTCTGAGCCACTGGATTCACCATCCACATAAGAGTGACCTGCATTCACATCAAACATGGGCTGATCAACCTTCTCTTTTCCTTTTCGTGATACCTGCATACCACTATCTGCATTACTTTGAGAAGATTCTCCTGATCTCAATCTGCCTGTCCATGGCGAAGAATGTGAACCACTGCTAGAGGACGCTCCAGGTCCACTAATATTTTGTGACTGCTGCTGTGAATTTTGTGCAGCATTACCATTTTGTGCATCTACATCATCAATCACATTTACTGGTTTATACCAGCTACTCATCTCATCAAAAACAACATCTCTGCTCACTGTAAACTTACGAATAGAAGGGTTATAGCATCTATACCCTTTTTGCTGCAGAGAATAACCAATAAAGATGCACTTCTCAGCTTTTGGATCCAACTTGGATCTCAACTCATCTGGCACATGTACATAGGCAATGCAACCAAAAATTTTCAAATGAGAAATATCTGGTTTCCTACCAGTATACCTCTCCTCTGGAGTCATTCCATGTATTGCTGCAGTGGGAGTTCTGTTCATTATGTAGACTGCTGTAGCAACTGCTTCAGCCCAATAAAAATCTGGCAAGTCTTTTTCATTGAGCATGGCACGAGATACCTCTCCAATATGCCTGTTTTTTCTTTCTGCAATTCCATTTTGTTGTGGGGTATGACTGCATGAATATTGCTGCTTTATGCCATGCTCATGCAGGAACCTTGCAAACTCATTTGGGAGGTATTCTCCCCCTCCATCTGACCTTAGGCATTTTATCTGCAGGCCTGTTTCTTTTTGAACCATCGCTTTAAGAGTTTTGAAATGCCCAAAAACTTCACTTTTCTTTTTCATAAAATACACCCAAACTTTTCTGCTATAGTCATCAATAAAACTGACAAAATAATGACAGCCTCCAAGAGATGCAGCTTTAGTTGTCCACACATCAGAGTGGATTAATTCCAATGGCTTCTCACTCTCTTGAACATGTCTAGGAAATGGTTTCCTTGCCTGTTTTCCAAACTGACAGGCTTCACATACCTTATGCATTTCTGCAACCTTGAATTTTGGCAATCCTGCAACAATATTTTGGGCCTGCATTGATTTAAGTCGCTGTACATTAACATGACCAATGCGTTTATGCTAGATATCAATATCTGCAACTACACCGGTCCCATGTGCAAACATTGCTGCACTCAATTCAGACATGTCTGCATCCAATGTAAACATTCTGCCCTTCTTCTTTCCTTTTGCTATCAAGCGACCTTTATTTTTCATATCCTCAACAAAGCATCCATGAGGATTAAATCTGACCTGCAAGCCCTGCTCAACCATTTGACCAACAGAAACCAGATTCTTGGTGATATTCGGAACATGAAATACATCGGACAGGTATTTCTTTTTCCCATCCTGCATAGACAAGGGAATTTTTCCAATCTGCACAATAGGATGTGCAGTATCATCACCAGTCTCCACAAATCCTGGTTTTTCCATTTTCCTTGCATCCTCCATCCATTCTGCATGACTTGTCATGTGGTTTGATGCACCTGAGTCAACATACCATACATCATTGCTTTCTTCTGCACTTGTCACAGAATTGTTCATGTGCTGCACCATGAACAAATGCTCATTTCTGTCATCACCCTGTCTGCTAGAAGATGCATAATTCCCGTGTTGCAGTTTTCCATTCATGATGTCATTCTGCTTTTTATAGCAGTCTTTAGCCATATGACCCATTTTACCACAGTAATAGCATTCAACATTACTGTTTGCATTTTGGCCTCTTTGCCATCCACCACGACCTCTTTGGCTCCCCCTGCCTCTAGAGTTACCACGTCCTCCTCCATAGAACTGATTTTCTTGAGTTTGCTGCATATTCTGATTTCTACCACGGCCTCCAAATCGGCCTCCTCTACCTCTGCCTCTACCTCTTCCAGCATTTGAGTAAAAGGCAGCTTCTTTTGAAGTTCCTCCTGAAGAAGATGCACCACCATTTCTCTGCTCCTCAGAAATTAGAAGAGCAATCAACTCCTCAAAGTCAGGAAATCTTTCACGAACGGAAATGGATGTTCGAAACTGTGCATAATCCTTTCCTAGACCATTCAAGGTCACGGAAACTAAATCATCATCTTCCACTGGCGACCCAATGGAAGCAAGTGCATCTGCAATCTTCTTCACCTTCATGTGGTAGTCATTGATGCTCATATTTTCTCTTTGCACATTATGCAACTCTTGCTTGAGTTGCATTTTCCTGGCTTGTGTATTTGTGCTATACATTTTTGATAGAGTATCCCATGCCTCCTTTGGCGTACTTGCATCTTGAATATGCACAATCATAGAGTCTGAAATGCTGATAGACAGCCAGTACATAACTTTCCTGGCTCTCTCATGCCATGCTTTGAATGCCTGCATTTGCTGTTGATTGGGAACATCAGGAAGAACTGGTTCTTCTTCATTTCCTGCAACAAATTCCCAATATCCTTTTCCCATAAGGAAATTCGTCATTCTAAACTTCCATGCCTGGAAGTTGTTCTTGTCAAGCTTTTCAGTGACAATCTGTGAAAGAGAATCAGACGCCATTACAGAATACTGCAAGAAATTCTGTCACTGCAAAAAACACACACAGCTTCACCCTCACAAGGGCAAATCTGCAAAACTGGCGAAAGTGGTATTTGACCACACAGTCACTTCCTAGTGACGATTTTGCATAAACAGGAACCAAGGATGATTCTGAAACTCCCAATGTCTCTGCGCACAAGCATACGATGCAATTTCTACAGTAACTTTTCACCGACCTGTAGAACAGTGGCTGCACAGCATAAAACTGAGCCTTTTCCTGAGTGCGTGCAGAAAACTTCCGTCTGCAAAACAGGCCCCGAAATGGCCTCAAATTAAAAAAGCAAGGTCGCCAAGGGCTAAACCCCGCTCCCGCAGCATATACTGCCCTCTTGCTTCACCGCGAAGGGCGTCTCAACCAGAGACAATGCACTCCTGCAATTTCCGGCTGTGCTACCTGCAGAGATCTGCTTCCAAAACAGAAAATGAAAGCAACACTGCTCCTCTTACCAGAACACCGCGAGCTTGGCTTGCTTTCTTGAGCTCCTTACCACGAACAAGGCTCTGATACCATGTCAAGATTGTGGGAGAGAAGGAAGGAGTCTCGCTTGAAGCTTTCTTGCTTGCACAATGGGGGAAGACACACAAGGGTGGAGGCTGAAAACAGTTTTCCTCTTCTTAGTTATGTAAGCCAAAAAAACTCTAGTACAAAGAAATAGAAGAACCCTATATATGGGTCTCAAACCAAACTCAACTAACTAAGGTGGCATACTAACTGAGCCACGAACTAGAATAGATAAGGATAGCTATCATGTAGCTATTATTCATGGGCGGTGTACCAACCGCGTCTGTAACTGACAAGTCGGTGACATAAATACACAATGGTCACCCTGGCGTATCACGAGTGGAGCTCGATATCTCAACACGCGCTTACTAGGAATTCCTCGTTGAAGATCAATAATTGCAATGATCTATCCCCATCACGATGAAATTTCAAAAGATTACCCAGACTTCTTGGCCGAGGTGGTAAACTCGTTGAATTCATCAGTGTAGTGCGCGTGCGGCCCAGAACATCTAAGGGCATCACAGACCTGTTATTGCCTCAAACTTCCATGGCCTAGACGGCCATAGTCCCTCTAAGAAGTTGGCCACGAAGAGGATCCTTCGTGTAACTAGTTAGCAGGCTGAGGTCTCGTTCGTTAACGAAATTAACCAGACAAATCACTTCACCAACTAAGAACGGCCATGCACCACCACCCATAGAATCAAGAAAGAGCTCTCAATCTGTCAATCCTTACTATGTCTGGACCTGGTAAGTTTCCTCGTGTTGAGTCAAATTAAGCCGCAGGCTCCACTCCTGGTGGTGCCCTTCCATCAATTCCTTTAAGTTTCAGCCTTGCGACCATACTCCCCCCGGAACCCAAAAACTTTGATTTCTCATAAGGTGCTAGCGAAGTCATCAAAATAACATCTGCCAATCCCTAGTTATGTTGGGGAGGGGGAGGGGGGCGCGTCGCGTCGTGTTGCATCACGTGATGTGGGGGGTGTCTCATCCTGTCATGTTATGAGGTGGAGGGGGGCGTCGCGACATGTTGTGGTGTGTGTTGAGGGGGGAAGGGGGGGCGGGGCGCGTCGTGTCATGTCATGGGGGGGGGTGAGGGGGTGGGGCGCGTCATGTCATGTGATGGGGGGGGTGAGGGGGCGGGGTGCGTCGCGACATGTTGTGGTGTGTGTTGAGGGGGGAAGGGGGGGGGGCGAATTTTGGAGGTGGGGGGGAGGGCACGTTGCGACATGGTGTGGTGTGTGTTGGGGGGGGGGGGGGGAGAGTCATGGTGGGTGGGTGTGTGTGTTAAGGAGAGGGGGGCACGTCACATGGTGTCATGTCATGGGGGGGGGACGTCATGGGGGTGGCGCATCGCGTCGTGTCGTGTCATGGGGGGCACGTCGCGTCGCCTCGTGTCGTGACATGGGGGGGGCGCGTTGCGACATGGTGTGGTGTTTGTTGAGGGGGGAAGGGGGAGGGGCCAAATTTTGGAGGGGGGGATGTCATGTTATGTTGGGGAGGGGGAGGGGGGCACGTCGCGTCATGTCATGTAGGGGGGGGGCTTCACGTTGTGTCATGTCATGAGGCAGGGTTGGGGGGGGCATCGCAACATGTTGTGGTGTGTGTTGAGGGGGGAAGGAAGGGGGCAAATTTTGGAGGTGGGGGGGAGGGCGCGTCGCGACATGGTGGGGTGTGTGTTGGGGGGGGGGGTGGTGTCATGGTGGATGGGTGTGTGTGTTAAGGGGGGGGCACGTCACATCGTGTCATGTCAGGGGGGGATGTCATGGGAGTGGCGAGTCGCGTCGTGTCGTGTCATTGGGGGGGCGCGTCGCGACATGGTGTGGTATGTGTTGACGGGGGAAGGGGGGGCCGAATTTCGAAGGGGAGGGGAGGGCGTGTCACGACATGGTGTGGTGTGTGTTGGGAGGGGGGGGGGCGTCATGGTGGGTGGGTGTGTGTGTTAAGGGGAGGGGGGCACATTGTGTCATTTCATGTCATGGGGCGGGGGGGGGGGGGGAGGGCATCGTGACATGGTGTGGGATGTCATGGGGGGGGATGTCATGGGGGAGGCGTGTCGCATCGTGTCGTGTCATGGGGGTGGGGGGGGATGTGATGGGTGGGGCACATCTCGTCGCGTCGTGTCGTGTCATGGGGGTGGGGGGGGCCAGGTCGCGACATGGTGTGGTGTGTGTTGAGGGGGGAAGGGGGAGGGGCCGAATTTTGGAGTGGGGGGGAGGTGGGGCCAAATTTTGGAGGTCGGGGGGAGGGAGCGTCGCGACATGGTGTGGTGTGTGTTGGGGGGGGCGGGTCACGAGATGGTGTGATGTGTGTTGGGGGGGCGCGTTGCGTCGTGTCATGTCATGGGCGAGGAGCGGGGCTCGTGGCGACATGGTGTGGTGTGTCATGTCATGTTATATTGGGGAGGGGGAGGGGGGCGCGTTGTGTCATGTCATGCGGGGGGGGGGGTGTCGCGTCGTGTCATGTCATGAGGCGAGGGGGGGGCATCGCGACATGTTGTGGTGTATGTTGAGGGGGGAAGGGGGGGCAGAATTTTGGAGGTGGGGGGGAGGGTGCGTCACGACATGCTGTGGTGTGTGTTGAGGAGGGGGGGCATCATGGTGGGTGGGTGTGTGTGTTTAGGGGAGGGGGGCACGTCACATCGTGTCATGTCATGGGGGGGGAGGTCATGGGGGTGCCACGTCGCATCGTGTCGTGTCATGGGGGGGCGCGTCGCGTCGCGTTGTGTCATGTCATGGGGGGGGCGTCGCGACATGGCGTACTGTGTGTTGAGGGGGGAAGGGGGAGGGGCCGAATTTTGGAGGGAGGGATGTCATGTAATGTTGGGGAGGGGGAGGGGGCGCGTTGCATCATGTCATACAGGGGGGGCCCGTCGCGTCGTGTAATGTCATGAGGCGGGGGGGGCGTTGCGACATGTTCTGGTGTGTGTTGAGGGGGGAAGGGGGGGGGCGTCGCGTCGTGTCATGTCATGAGGCGGGGGGGAGGGGCATTGCGACATGTTCTGGTGTGTGTTGAGGGGGGAAGGGGGGGGGGGGGGCGGAATTTTGGAGGTGGGAGGGAGGGCGCGTCACGACATGGTGTGGTGTGTGTTGGGGGTGGGGGCGTCATGGTGGGTGGGTGTGTGTGTTAAGGGGAGGGGGGCACGTCACATCGTGTCATGTCATGGGGGGGACGTCATGGGGGTGGCGCGTTACGTCGTGTCGTGTCATGGGGGGGGCTCATCGCGTCGCGTCGTGTCATGTCATGGGGGGGTGCGTCGCGACATGGTGTGCTGTGTGTTGAGGGGGGAAGGGGGAGGGGCCCAATTTTGGAGGGGGGGATGTCATGTTATGTTGGGGAGGGGGAGGGGGGTGCGTAGCGACATGTTGTGGTGTGTGTTGAGGGAGCAAGGGGGGGGGGGCAAATTTTGGAGGTGCATCGTGTCGTGTCATGGGGGGGCGTCGCGTCCTGTCATGGGGGGCACGTCGCATCGCGTCATATTGTGTCATGGCGAGGGGGGTGCATCGCGTCGTGTCATGTCATGGGGGTGGGGGTGGGGCGCCTCGCGACATGGTGTGGTGTGTGTTGAGGGGGGAAGGGGGAGGGGCCGAATTTTGGAGGGGGGGGATGTCATGTTATGTTGGGGAGGGGGAGGGGGGCGCATTGCATCGTGTCGCGTCATGTCATGCGGGGGGTGCATCGCGTCGTGTCATGTCATGACTAGGGGGGGGGCGTCGCGACATGTTGTGGTGTGTGTTGAGGGGGGAAGGGGGGGGGGGCGAATTCTGGAGGTGGGGGGGAGGGCGCGTTGCGACATGGTGTGGTGTGTGTTGCGGGGGGGGGGGGGCGTCATGGTGGGTGGGTGTGTGTGTTAAGGGGAGGGGGGCACGTCACATCGTGTCATGCAATGGGGGGGATGTCATGGGGGTGGCGCGTCGCATCGTGTCGTGTCATGGGGAGGCACGTCATGTCGCGTCGCGTCGTGTCATGGGGGGGGTGTCGCGACATGGTGTGGTGTGTGTTAAGGGGGGAAGGGGGAGGGGACGAATTTTGGAGGGGGGATGTCATGTTATGTTGGGCAGGGGGAGGGGGGCGCTCGCGTCGTGTCGTGTTGTGTCATGCGGGGGGGAGGGGGGGCGTCACGTCGTGTCATGTAATGGGGAGGGCAGGGGGGGGGCGGCGTCGCGACATGTTGTGGTGTGTGTTGATGGGGGAAGGGGGGGGCCGAATTTTGGAGGTGAGGGGGAGGGCGCGTCGCGACATGGTGTGGTGTGTGTTGGGGAGGGGGGCGCGTCGCGTCGTGTCATGTGGGGGTGGGGGCATTGCGTCGTGTCATGTCATGAGGCGGTGGGGGGGGATGTCATGGGGGGGCACATCGCATCGTTTCGTGTCATGGGGGGTGGGGGGATGTGATGGGGGGGCGCGTCGCGTCGCGTCGTGTCATGTCATGGGCGGTGGGGGGGCGTGTCGTGACATGGTGTGGTGTGTGTTGAGGGGGGAAGGGGGAGGGGCCCAATTTTTGAGTGGGGGGAGGTGGGTGGAAGTGGGGCCGAATATTGGAGGTGGGGGGGAGGGCGCATCGCGACATGGTGTGGTGTGTGTTGCGGGGGGGGGGGGGTCATGGTGGGTGGGTGTGTGTGTTAAGGGAGGGGGTCACGTCACATCGTGTCATGTCATGGGGGTGGCATGTTGCGTCGTGTTGTGTCATGGGGAGGCGCATCGCGTCACGTTGTGTTGTGTCATGGGGGGGCGTCGTGACATGGTGTGGTGTGTGTTGAGAGGGGAAGGGGGAGGGGGAGGGGCCAAATTTTGGAGGGGGGATGTCATATTATGTTGGGGAGGGGAGGGGGGCGCGTCGCGTCGTGTCGTGTCATGTCATGCGGGGGGTGGAGGGGGCGTCACGTCGTATCATGTCATGGGTCGGGTGGGCGTCGCGACATGTTGTGGTGTGTGCTGAGGAGGAAAGGGGCGGGCTGAATTTTGGAGGTGGGGGGGAGGCCGTGTCGCGACATGGTGTGGTGTGTGTTGGGGGGGGTGGCGTCATGGTGGGTGGGTGTGTGTGTTAAGGGGAGGGGGGCACGTCACGTCATGTCATGTCATGGGGGGGCGCGTCGCATCGTGTCATGTCATGGGGGGTGGGGGGGATGTGATGGGTGGGGCACATCACGTCGTGTTATGTCGTGTCATGGGGGGTGGGGGGGGCCGCGTCGCGACATGGTGTGGTGTGTTTTGAGGGGGGAAGGGGGAGGGGCCGAATTTTGGAGGGGGGGATGTCATGTTATGTTGGGGAGGGGGAGGGGGCGCGTTGTGTTGTGTCATATAGGGGGGGCGTCGCATCGTGTCATGTCCTGGGGCCGGGGGGGCGTCGCGACATGTTGTGGTGTGTGTTGATGGGGGAAGGGGGGGGCCGAATTTTGGAGGTGGGGGGGAGGACGCGTCGCGACATGGTGTGGTGTGTGTTAAGGGGTGGGGGCGTCATGGTGGGTAGGTGTGTGTGTTAAGGGGAGGGGGGCACGTCACGTCGTGTCACGTCATGGGGGGGGATGTCATGGGGGGCGTGTCGCGTCGTGTCATGGGGGGTGGGGGGGCGCATCGCGTCGCGTCGTGTGGTGTCATGGGGGTTGGGGGGGTGCGTCATGACATGGTGTGGTGTGTGTTGAGGGGCGAAGGGGGAGGGGCCGAATTTTGGAGTGGGGGGAGGTGGGGGGGAAGTGGGGCCGAATTTTGGAGGTGGGGGGAAGGGCGCGTCGCGACATGGTGTGTTGTGTGTTAGGGGGGGGCGTTTTGTCAACTTCCCTTGCCTACATTGTTCTATCGACCAGAGGCTGTTCACCTTGGAGACCGGATGCGGTTATGAGTGATGAAGCCTAAAGATGCTCAAAATCTGGCCCCCCCCAATACATCTACATCAACCATATCATATATTAATATATTCTTATTATGTCTTATCAATGGTTGTATTCATAAAGAAAGCCATAACTTTGAAGGCCGTAAAGAAATAGTGGTAAAGGGCAATGTAAACAAAAAAAATTACATGTTAGTTTAATAAATTGTCATACGAAAGGGTGGATGTGGGGGATGATTGGGTGTGTTTCTTTCCATACACACCCCTTCTCTCTCTCGCAGGCAGACCCGGAATGATTCGTGTATTAAAAAAGAAGTCTCTTTTTTCTCTCTCTGTGTGGCTTGTGTGGTTTGTTTAATTCAATATGGAGAGCATTGAGGATGGAGAGGAAGAGGATTTAGATTCAGATTTTTGGTTGCTTTCTACTCCATTCCATGAGCGGGAGATTATTCTCAACATAGATTTTGTTCTGATTCTGTTCCTGGGAGTATGGTTTTCTTGGGTCTCCAATGAGTATGACCGGGCGTGATCGACATTCGCTCCTCCAGATTTTCACGGGCCGCTGGGGGCGCACCGGACACCGCGAGACGTGCGGTGCTTTACTAGCCGCTGCTGGACCGTATCTCCGGGTGATCCGATTTCAGGGTGGGCGGGTTGTTAAAAGGAAAAGAGAACTCTTCCCAGGGCCCCCACCGGCATCTCCGGATTTGGTCAGATTGCCGCCCACCGCCACGTCTCGGTTTGGGAATATTAACCCGATTCCCTTTCGATGAGCGGCGCGCATTGCGCCCTTGACATAGGACTGCCCCATCTCTTAGGATCGACTAACCCATGTCCAATTGCTGTTCACATGAAACCTTTCTCCACTTCGATCTTCAAAGTTCTCATTTGAATATTTGCTACTACCACCAAGATCTGCACTGGGGGCCGTTTCACTCGGGCTCGCGCCCAGAGCTGCGCCACAACCCCCACGCCCTCCTACTCATCGGGGCCTCGCACTCGCCCCGATGGCCGGGTATAGGTCGCGCGCTTCAACGCCATCCATTTTCGGGGCTAGTTGATTCGGCAGGTGAGTTGTTACACACTCCTTAGCGGATTTTGACTTCCATGACCACCGTCCTGCTGTCTTAATCAATCAACACCCTTTGTGGGATCTAGGTTAGCGCGCAGTTCGGCACCGTAATCGGCTTTCAGTTCATCCTGCATTGCCAAGTTTTCTTACCAAAAATGGCCCACTTGGAGCTCGCATTGCACGCTGGGGTTCAACAGAGCAACCTCGACCGCTTACCTATTTAAAGTTTGAGAATAGGTCGAGGGTGTTTCAACCCCGATGCCTCTAATCATTCGCTTTACCTGATAAAACTACGAGGAGCTCCAGCTATCCTGAGGGAAACTTCGGAGGGAACCAGCTACTAGATGGTTCGATTAGTCTTTCGCCCCTATACCCAAGTTTGACAAACGATTTGCACGTCAGTATCGCTACGAGCCTCCACCAGAGTTTCCTCTGGCTTTGCCCTGCTCAGGCATAGTTCACCATCTTTTGGGTCCCAGCAGGTACGCTCCCACTCAAACCTTTCACAGAAGATCATGGTTGATCGATGGTGCACCCCGTGAAGGGAATCCCACCTGTCAGGTTCCTTGTGCCTCCGTGGGTTTGCCACCCACCAGCTCGCGTACATGTTAGACTCCTTGGTCCATGTTTCAAGACGGGTCGGATGGAAAGCCCAGAGCACCAGCGTCCCGATTGTGCAGGTGTAGAGCCCGCCACAAGTGGTGCACGCTTCGTTCCTCGGCCGACGGGATGGCATCGGCGAGCCATCTAAAGCCTGCTCTTGTTCTGCCGCACCGGCCCATGCTAACCAGCGCCCTGCGTCGAGCGGCAGACGAGTTCACACCGTTCTGCATCCGATCGGGGCGCACCCGCGGCCTCCATTCGCTTCCCTCCCAGCAATTTCAAGCACTTTTCAACTCTCTTTTCAAAGTCCTTTTCATCTTTCCCTTGAGGTACTTGTTTGTTATCGATCTCTTGCCCATATTTAGCCTTGGATGGAATTTACCACGCACTTAGGGCTGCATTCCCAAACAGTCCGACTCGTGGAGCGACAGGGTCCGAGCTCGACGGGGCTCTCACCCTCTCTGACGCCCCTTTCCAGGGGGACTTGGCCTCGGTCCGCTGCAGAGGACGCCTCTCCAAACTACAATTCGCATGGCAAAGCCGTGCGATTTCCAAGCTGGGCTCTTTCTGGTTCGCTTGCAGCTACTAGGGAAATCCTGGTTAGTTTCTTTTCCTCGGCTTAGTGATATGCTTAAACTCAGCACGTAGCCTTGCCTAATTTGAGGTCCGAGTTGTGTTTCGGGTCGCCGAGGGCAAGCCCCGGCTCCGAAGAGCTTGATCCGACAGGTGCACCCGGGAAGAGGCACCCGCAAATGGCTGCCACCTCGACGAGGAGACGAACCACCCTTGCGGAGCAACGTCACCGCACGGTGCTGCCGGTACATTTCAGCCAACCGAGGCATCACGTCGGAGCGCGGACGACCAATTCCACCCTCTCCCCCGAAGAAGGGGAGAGGGTGTGGGGGAGTTAGGGATGCTCAAGCAGGCATGCCCTTGGACGAGCCGCAGGTGCAAGTTGCGTTCAAAGACTCGATGATTCACCAAATTCTACAATTCACCCTACCTATCGCATTTCACTGCGTTCTTCATCATTGAAAGAGCCAAGATATCCGTTGCTGAGAGTCGTTGTGTTTTGTGTTTCGATCCTCCTGAGGGGAGGAATCTTAGACAAGACAAGGTTTATCAAGTTCCTCTTGCCACCCCCGCGTGCGAGGAGGGGCAAAGGGTTTATCAAGGCAGCGGCGTGCCCAAACGAGCACGACGGAGGGGGATCACCCCGAGCAAGGGAGAGAGGTCAAAGGCATCCCTCCTTCCTCCTCCACCCGCACGGTCGCGGGACGACCCCGAAGCATAGCCTCCCCCACTGTCGCCCAACTCCGATGAGGGGAGAGAGGATGCCGACCGTGCCTCTGAGCGCGATCCCTCATGGACATTCTAGGGTTCGCATTGTTCTCACGGATGTGTGTCAATGATCCTTCTGCAGGTTCACCTACAGAAACCTTGTTACGACTTCTCCTTCCTCTAAATGATAAGGCTTAATGAACTTCTCACAACGTCACCGGTGGCGAACCACCAGCGTCGCCGCAATTTTGAATATTGTGAAAGCTTATTGAATAGTTTTTGAGAGTTTTGAATGGTTTGAGTATGAGTTATGTGGTTTTGATGACCTTCTGTAACCTTCTGTAGGTCTTCTGTAGAGCTTCTGTCTCTGTTCTGTTCTGTACTGTAGCTGTTTTGGTACTATTCTGTGACTGTTCTGTATGCTTCTGTATGTGTTCTGTTGGATGAGAGTGTAGCTTGGGAAAGTTTTCTAGCCTTGGAAAGAGGTGAATACAAGTGCAAAAGAGCTGAAAGAAGTGAAAGAAGTAGCTGCTGAAGACTCAAGTGAAGACTGGAGTGAAGTGATAGTAGTGAGCTATGAAAGGACACTGTAGTGGCTCTGGTGACTCTTCATATCAGACATACCTCTTGGGAGGGGTATCCACGACCTAAGAAGGATTATTGAGAGTGATTTATGAGAGATTGTAGTGAGGATATGATGTATTATTGATGGAGAGAGAGAGAGAGTCAGAGATAGCCAATTCTACTAAAACAGAGTGATTGTATGTGAGAGATTAAGAGAGAGGACTATGAAGATATTGAAGATGAATACTATGTGATGTATTTCCATTCAAAGATGGTGTATTCCTTTGCTTTCTTTGTTCCATTGATGGATTTTGTGAAGATATTGAAGAATATGGTTGATTCTATCAAATCCGTGGGAGATCTACATGATGCTGCATGAAGATTTGTTGTGCCTGGTGTTCTTTTCTTCATTGTGATCATATGAAACATAATAAAAAAGCTTTTTGATGTTACAAGATAGATTTTCTTGCAAGATAATTCCCTTTTCCTTGGTGTTCCTCTTGGGGCTCCATGTTTTTGGTGCGCAGCCGGGGAAACTTGCCATCAACAAGCACCAGAAGAGGCTGAAAATGAAGGAAATGACATTGCCAAGAAGAGAAGAATTCAATGGATGTTTGTAAAGTTTCTTCTTCCACTGAAGAGTTGGAATTTTTCATAATCAAAGCCACTTTCCACAAGAAGTTCATCCCACAATGGCGGAAACACATCACCATCATGATGCATGCTCTATGTGGTGGACAGTTTCCTCTTCCTGTTGAAGCAGCATAAACTTGCATCTTGGTCGAAAACTGTTTGGAGACAAACTAAAGAGAAGAAACATAGAGAATGACCATCCATGGAAGATTTGGCATTCATTGAGAAGTTTCCAGACATCATCAAGTGGGAGATTGTGAAGAAGCTTCAGGAGTCTTGGTCTGTAGAGGTTCACAAGGACAAGAAGGAAAAGAGTTGGAATTTGTTCGTGGATGCTCAACAGCAAGATACGTGGGATGCTTGGTGCACTAATAATCTTCTATTTGTTCAATTAGCAACCCACTGGAAGTTGGTAGACAGAGTGTTCTTTACAACATACACTATTGAAACCATCAGAAGCTGGCATTACTATGATGATGGCACCACCACAATGCTTAGACGTATGCATTTTGACACCTTCAGAACCGAATACCTTCCTCTGTGTAGTGGCATGAAAGCAGAATTCAAAGATGTTGGAAAGGAAGAAGTAGAAGAAATGTTGGCAAGACAAGTCCTCTAGAGACTGAAGCCTTCTGTTAACCCTCTGTGGAGCACTAACAACATAGTGGAGTCAACCCCCTGATGAATGACGCAATAAAGAGGCAAGCATTAGAATGAGTCCAGAGGTACATGAGGAGAGAGAAAGCAAAAATCAGAGCCGAGAATGAGCTCGCAGCAAAATCCGCCTTTGACGCCCTTGCGGAACTCTTTATAGAAGTCCCAATGTGCATATGGGATAAGTTAGCCTGCATATCCTTGACCCTGAGATTCCATACAAAGAGGCTGTTTGAGTGTGATTGCTGATTCTCAACACCCCTCCTCAATCACAACTAGAAAAGGCACAAAGTGTGTAGAGGCTGTAATGAGAACCACTTGCAAAGTGTGGGCATACCACAGACATGGCAAAACACCAGAGGTTGTCACAAAAAAGCTAAGTGTGGGTACCATAAACATGGTGGACATCCAGAGGCTGTAACAGGGGCCTCACAAAGTGTACAGGGACTGTAATGCCAAGTTACATAAGGAGTTTACAAAGCTTATGGCAGGAAGCATTAGGGCAAGGAAGTAGAAAGCTTTTAAAACAGTCTATCAGAATTATGAGAGTACAAGGATTGATGGGTCTTGTCCTTCCGATCCTGGTGGTCTTCATCTTCATCATCTTCTTCCTTTGCTCCATTTTCTTCTTCTTCTTTGACTGTGACTAGATAGGCCTTTTGGGATCTCTTTCTTGCGTGGCAGAACTTCTCGGTGTGTCCGGTCCTTTTGCAGAAGTCACAGAAGAGCTGATCCTTCTTGCCTTTGTACCTATTGCCAACATATAATGCATGCTCATCTCTAGAGGTATTTGGTTCTTCTTTAGTTTTTAGCTTCTTTTCTTCTTTTAACAGTGATGCCTGGATATCAACAAGTTCAGGATTTGGCATGTTGATTAAAGTTGTTGATACATTATTATATTAAGGAGGCAAGCTCTTAAGTAGAACACCGATGCAAACATCTTCATCCATTTTAATGTTGATTCCTGCAAGTTGGGTTAGGAGTCCTTCCATGTAATTAAGATGTGTGGCAAGTGATGTGCTGGACTTCATTTCAAGCCTGAAGAATTCAATTAGGAGACCATACTTTGATGATTTAGATTGTGCACCGAACAGGGTGTCAAGTCTTTTCCATGTATCCTGTGAGGTCTCACAGTTATCCACATGGTGGATATAACTGTCGTCTAGCTCCAGTTTGATAATGGCCCGAGCTCTGTCATCATTCTTTTGCCAAGTAGTTGCAAGGTCCGCGTCCCGAGGTTTCTCCTCTTTGCCATTTGTGATGGCCCAGAGACCCTTTTTCATCAAGATGAGCTTGATGCGGGTTTGCCAGGTGTGAAACCCGACTCCTTTGAATCGAGCATTTGGAGAGTCTTTGCCCATGTTAGATTTACGGGAACAGTAGCAAATCAACTTCAGACTTATTAGATTTGAGCAACAGAAGAATTGGTTGAGAGACACGTGCTAAAAAACACTAACTGAGTGTCAATGAATACCAGATCTGCAAAAGTCTTTTACTCTTTTAAAATCCAAGTGATCTTCCCCTTCTTGATTTGATGCTGATGCCTTCAGATCTGAGTGACAGTACTTTAATGAACTTCAGAGAGTATTGCTCAGTGATTAAAATCACTATTGATAACTTCAGTGAGAGAAACAATGAAAAATGTCAGAATTTTGAAGCTTTGGCTATGGTGGAATTAGGGTTTCTGAGACAGGGGCCTGGTTTTTTGCTAATTGCAGGAGCTACAGTGGATCATTTTCAAAAATTTTTATATGCCTAGGAAGCTGATTTCATGGGCTACCAAAGCCCTATCATAATCGTCAAAATCGTGGACAGTATGCAGCACGCAAGGGGCACGAACAGAATCGGCGCAGTCTGGGGCAGCGACGTCAAATTTGTGCAATGCCAGAGCTGTAGCTTGCCAATGTGGTTATTTGTTGTGCCAGGATGAAGCGCCTTGAGCAGAGGAACAACTCCCTAGAAGAAATCGTGGGCTGAAATGGCCTGGTTGAAGAGTTATGGAAGCTCCAAGTAAGGTAGGTCCTGTCTGGCTATGGCAGACACAGAGCAGAGATTGAGGATTTTCACAATGCTGAGCTCCAGATGGTCCAATGTCCTGGATTGATGTGATACAGGGAAGCTTTGTGAGTTGGGGAATACTTTTCCAGAAGGAAGCTCCAAGAGATTTGACCTGTGGAGTGAGATATAAGCAACTCAATCTGACAGGGTGCTGCTGGCTATGGCTGCCATGGAAGCTTCAGTGAGAGTAGAGTTGGGAGATGAAGTCATGAGTTGTCATTGAGCTAGACTGAGGTTGAAAGGAATCAAGAGAGGCTAGAAAAGCAATGCCATGCCCAGCTGGGCTCTGATACCATGTGAGAAATGCGGGATCTAGAGCATGGCAAAAACGGAAGCTATGGAGGATGGAAAAAGAAGTGTAGACTCATGATGGAAAGGACACTGTTTGTTACACAAGTGAATTAGGTTCCAAGATTGAGACTTGGACTCATAAACACAATCTTGTGTATGTGGACAATGACATTGACACTTTACTGAAATGAAAAGAGTACTATCATTGCATTAAGAAAGGAAGCAAGTACAATGCTTTATAGGAAAGTAGGAAACTGCAGTAGGCACCATTGTGCATATGGGATAAGTTAGCCTGCATATCCTTGACCCTGAGATTCCATACAAAGAGGCTGTTTGAGTGTGATTGCTGATTCTCAACAGGGGTCTTAACACAGTCTATACTATCAGACTGGCCAGTGTCTGCCGCACTAAGACATTGGGGCTTTTTTCCTTTTTTGATGGATTTATTTGTGATGATTGCTACCATGTGAGTCCACCCTCGACTCGATTACATTTGAGGAGTGGAGGCACATTCGAGGTCTATGATTGAGAGCCGCATTATTTGTTGGAGTGTTGAGTCGGCTCAAGCGTCGGTAGAAGGAGCAGGGGGGTTCTCCTCGAGCCAAAGGGCGAAGGCATCCTTTCCACGTTCACGGGCCTCTGCTTCTGAGATCCAAGTGGCCTCCTTGAGTGGACACCTGTGCCACTTGGTGAGGTATTCGGGGAAGCCTCTTTGTTCCCGGCATCGGAGGAATGCTTCTACTTCGAAGGGACCATTGGAATGGAGCATTGGTACGCGCCGTCCCCATTGGTTGTCGGGATAGAACCTGCACAAAAGACGAGCATGAAATGCATTATGAACACAAACACTGTCTGGCAGGTCCAGTTTGTAAGTGACTTCGTTCAGCACTTGAGTGATTCGGTAGGGTCCATAGTAGCGGTGATTGAACTTTGGGGTCATGTTTTTGGAAAGTGACATATTCTTAGAGCTCACTAGGACCATGTCTCCTTTGGCGAATAGTACAGCCTTTCTTTTCTTGTTTGCTTGCTCTGTCATTGTTATCTTGCTCCGCTTGAGACTTTGCTTAGCTGCTGCATTGCGATCTCTCCATTTCTTTAAGAATTCTTCTGCATCTTGATCCTCCGCTTTGGCCACTCCGGATGCTAAGGCCAGTGGTGTGATGACTTCTTTTCTTGTAGCTAACTCAAAGGGAGTGTACCCTGTAGCCGAGTGGATGGAGCTATTATAGTGAAATTCCAAGACATCAAGGTACAAGGCCCAATCTTTCTGATCCACTCTAGCATAGCTGCGGAGGTAATCTTCGATGCCTTGGTTGACTCGTTCTGTCTGTCCATCTGTCTCCGGGTGGAAGGATGATGAGAATCTTAGTTGGGTTTTCAGAGTCTTGAAGAGTTCCTTCCACATGTCGCTCATGAATCTTCCATCTCTATCTGATACAATGGCCAGTGGTAAGCCATGCAATTTGAATACGTGTGAAGAAGAGGCGTGCTACCTCCTTGGCATTCAGTGGTGGTTTGGCCGGGATGAAGTGGGCCTGTTTGGAAAAATAGTCCACCACTACAAAGATGATTGTGTACCCATGGGATTCCGGTAGTTCCACAATGAAGTCCATGCTGATGACATCCCATGGGCGGTTGGGTACTGGTAATGGTTGTAGTAGTCCGGCTGGTCTTGATCTGGGTGCTTTGACCATTTGGCAAGTGGGGCAAGTTTTGATGTAGTCTATCACTTCTTCCTTCATGTTCGGCCAAAAGAACTACTTCCTAAGGGCCTCCAAGGTTTTGCTTTGCCCTTTGTGGCCTCCAATCTTGCCGTCATGTATCTCATGTAGGATGAGTTTCTTTAATTCCACATTGTTGGGGATATACAATCTTTTGCCTAAAAATAGAATACCCTCTTCTAAAGTGTACATTCCATGGGGGGTCTTCTCTGCTTCCACATCTTTGATTATCTTGTGCATGTCTTGATCTTGTTCTAGGGCCTCTTTGACAAGTTCTATGAAGTTGCTGCTGACAACACTGACAGCTTTCAGGTCAGCTTTTCGGCTCAAGGCATCTGCTATTTTGTTAGTAGAGCCAGGCTTGTGCTTAATTTCTAGGTCAAATTCGGCTAGGAAGTCTAGCCAATGGGCTTGCTTTGCTGATAACTTGGGTTGGGATTGGAAGTATTTGAGGGAGATATTGTCGGTGAAGACTATTGTATGCTTGTCTTGAACATAGTGCTTCCATTTTCTAAGGCAGTGGATGACTGCTAACATTTCCTTCTCATGTGTGCTCCACCTTGTTTCAGCATCAGTAAATTTCTTTGACTCATATGCAATGGGGTGCCCCTCTTGGACCAGTACACCCCCTATGCCATAGTCAGATGCATCTGTAGAGATTTCAAAGGATTTGGTGAAGTTCGGTACCCTTAGGACGGGAGTTTGGCTCATGCACTTCTTCATCTGCTCAAAGGCTTCCTGTTGCGCATTCCCCCATGTAAACAAGTGGTCTTCTTTGGTGAGGTGGGAGAGGGGGGCAGTGATGAGGCTGTAATCTTTGATGAATCTTCGACAAAATACTGTGAAGCCTAGGAACTCCCGCACTTCTCTTACAGTTTTCAGTACAGGCCATTTTTGGACAGCTTCCACTTTCTTAGGGTCCACTTTGATTCCATCTGCTCCTACAATAAAGCCTAGAAACTCCAATTCTTTCACTGCGAATTCACATTTTTTCGGCTTGGCGTATAACTGATGTTGCCGCAATTTCTCAAAAACTTGGCGTAAGTGTTGCTTGTGCTCTTCTAAGGTCTTGCTGTAGACTAGGAGGTCATCTATATAGATAATGACAAAGATATCTATCTCCGGTCTAAAAATTCCATCCATGAGGCCACAAAATGTGCCTGGCCCATTGCTTAGGCCAAACCCTAATACTAACCACTCAAAACTACCATATCGGGTGCGGAAGGCTGTCTTTGGGATATCTTCTTTGGCTATGCGGATTTGGTGGTATCCTGATCTAAGGTCAATCTGATTAAAGTGCTTGGCCCCATGCAGTCTATCTAACAGGTCTTCCACTAGGGGCATAGGATATTTGTTTTTTATGGTGATTTTGTTAAGAGCCCTATAATCTACACAGAGTCTAAGTCCCCCATCCTTCTTCTTTACAAACAACACTGGAGCACCAAAGGGGGATTTGCTAGGGCGGATGAATCCTTGTTCTTCTAGTTCATGTAGTTGCTTCTTCAATTCCATGAGCTCAGTGTGGTTCATGCGATAGGGAGCTCGGGCCGGTGGAGAAGACCCTGGAATCAACTCAATCTTGTGATCCACATCTCGTCTGGGTGGCAAACCTTTGGGTAGTTCGACTGGCATTACATCTTTGAATTCTTCAAGTATTTCTGCCACTTCTGTGTTCCTCTTCTGTTGTTTGGGTTTCTTGCCATCTTCTTCTTCTTCTATTGGTCAGATCATACACAGATAGACCATATCTCCTTGTTTGACTGATTTCTCGACTTGCTTTGCACTGCATGTCATGATACATGGCCTGATGACGGTCCCTTGGACCGGTGCTTTTTGGGTCTGGCCCTTTGGTTGGTTTGCAGCTGGTTTTACTGTTTGGCATGATACTCCTGGCTTGTTCTCCTTCATTTGTACCTTGATTGGGGTCCTACCAGGTAGCTGCATTCTTTCGCAAGGTACTCTGACGCCTTCTCCTTGCATATCTAGCATCATTTCATTCACACCCTTACCAAACATTGCAATGACATACTTGTCATAGAATTCTAAGCCTAATATCACTTCAAAATCATCCATGGGGATTACTAAGAAGTTGAGTTTAGCTTTCCACTTGTCGGCTTCCACTTGGACTGCAAAGACTTGTTTTACTTCCTTGGCTTCTCCTTGTGCGAATGTTACTGTTAATCCTTTTGGGGCTTTGGATAGTTTCAATCCATGCTTTGCTGCACATTGTGGTGTCATGAAGTTGTGGGTTGCTCCTGTGTCCACCATGATTGGTTGGTTTCCTTCGCCCACTCGACCTTTGATGTATAGATGGTGGACTGCCGCTACTCTGGCTGCCATGCATTGGGGTCGGGCACTAACTGACCCTACCCTTGGGTGGTCCATGCTCTCTTCACTCCCATTTGGAATTTCCTGGATACGCGGTGGTTGTGGTTCTTCTCCTCCATATGCACACGCTGCATTCACCCTTGATCCACTCGATGAAGCTATGTCTTCTATTGGGCATCTGTTTTGGTAGTGTGGACCCCCGCATTTGAAGCATCTGATGCCAGTGGAAGGGCCTGGGGGTCTCCACCATGATGTGTTTGATCCTGTGGGCCCATATGATGTGCTAGGGGTTGGCCTATAGTGATTGTTTCCCCATCTCCCTGCTGCTCCTCTTGGGACTAATACGGTTTGGGATACGGCCGTGGTGTTAGTGGTGTTTTGACTCCTTGTATCTATGAATGCCCCTCTAGGAGCATTGGGCCTTTGGTTCCAGGAGTTGCTGTTGTTGAAGGTGTTGTTGAAGTTGTTGTTGAACCTGTTTTGATTCCCTTGTGCTGTTCTTCTGCCTTCCAGGTCCACCAGTCGTTCGGCCATTCTCATGGCTTCTGCTAAGCTTGTTGGTTCCTGTCTCTCCACATCTCTTCTAGCCCATTCTTGCATTCCAAACAAAAATCCATGTAGCTTAGTGTCGGTATCCATGTTTGGTAGCTGCAGCATGATTTGCCTATACTTGCTGACATATTCTTTCATCTTTCCCTGTGCTTGCTTGAGGTTCCTCCATTCATCTCTCACTTTGAATTTCTCCAGCTTTGGAATAAAGTAGTCCTTCAGTTCTTCCTCGAGTTCTTCCCACGAATAGATTGTGTGGCCCTGCTCCTATTCTAACAGGTACCAACTAGTAGTGTCCTCCTCCAAGTAAATGGCTGCCACTTTCGCCTTCCTGTCTTCGGTGATTCTTGAATATTTTAAGTACCTATCCACCTCTGCGATCCATTTCTTCAGAACCAACCCATCTCTCTCTCCCTTATACTTGGCGGGTTGGGGCATCTTGAATTTTCCATAATCATCTTCTGAACTACTGCTATCTTCCTCTTCTTTGCGATGGTGCTTCTTCTCCTTCTTCTTCTCTTTCTTTTTGCTTCCTAATTCTACTACTTTCTCCTTCTCCTTCCTTGTATCTTGCGCCCTCCTAGATGACTCCTCTCTACCCGTTCTATCCATCTCCTCTTGCATTCGGTGTCTCCTCTCCTCTTCTTGTTGTTGACTC
>NC_141145.1:161936121-161938621 GCF_053477565.2 Lygodium microphyllum | reverse complement strand
GAGTAGCCTTGCTGCTACGATCCACTAAGATTCAGCCCGCCGCCGCACCGATTTGTCCCCCTTCCGCTCGGTTCGACGGGGTTTTCTTGGCCTCGGCCCTTGTGTGCACCCCCAAGTCCTCGCACACACCGTGCACCCGATCTAGCCTAGCTCGTGCGGGCGGTTTGATCGCCTTCTCTTCACATTCCGTGTCTTGGCTCGCTTGCGTTACTGTGGTTTTCGTGCTCGTCTTGCCACGTCGGCATCCGTGGCATTTCAAGTCCACCCGCCGTGGCATGGATTCTACGACTCGGATCTTCTGTGCGTCGCCTCGATGTGCGTGGGGTTCTCTTCTTCACGTGGACATGCGCCCTCCGCGATGTGGATTCTATGACTTGATCTTTTGTACCTCGTTGCCTTTATGTGCGCGAGGTTCTCTTCACGTGGATGCTTGCCCATGGTGTCATAAAGGGTACCCGATGGCATTCCATGTTTGTCCATGGCAGGGATCCTATGACTCAATCTCATGTGCGCGGGGTTTAGTGCTTGCGTGGACATGGGTCCTCGTGGTATGAATGGCATGCCCCCCTCTCCCCCACCACCTTGTGGCATGCTGTGGGCACGTGTCCTTCGTGGCACGTATTCTGCGGATCGATCTTTTCTACGTCGTCACCTATGTGTGCACGGGGTGCTCTTCACGTGCATGCTTGCCCTTCATGTTAGAAATGGCACGCGACGGCGGCATTCAATCTTTTGTGCGTCGCCTCCATGTGCGTGGGGTTTAGGGTTCGCGTTGAGTCGTGTCCTCCATGGCATGAACGGGATGGCATGCCGCCATGCCTCGCTCTTGAGCTCTCTCGTGTCAATTTGTGAGTATACAAGGGCTCTTTGAAATTCCTTTGTGTTCGTGGTGCGGTCATGCCAGCGCTAATACACCGGATCCCATCAGAACTCCGCAGTTAAGTGCATTTGGGCCAGAACAGTACTGGGATGGGTGACCTCCCGGGAAGTCCTAGGGGTGCACCCTTTTGCATTCTTGTTTCGACACCGTGGCATGGAAATCCCATGATGTGGCGCCTCCTCTCCTCGTCGCGATTGTCTTTGCGTACATCGTGCCTGGTCCCTCCCTGTGCTTCGCTTTCACATGATACCCCCTCCTCACGATGAGAGGTTTTTTGGGAGTGGAGGGTGTGCCATGTTGTGGGGGGTTTCGGTGGAGTGGGGTTTTCCGAGGAGGGAGGGCGTGCCATGTTGTGCGGGCGGGTCGTTGGAGTGGGGATTTCTGAGGAGGGAGGGTGTGCCATGTCGCGGGGGGGCTCGGTGGTGCCATGTCATGAAGGGGTGAGGTGATGTGCGATGGGTCGAGTGGGGTTTTTCAAGGTGGGGTGCGCGGGGGATGTGCCGCGTCGTGGGGGGTGCGGTGGCGTGGAGGGGTGTGCCGTGTCATGGGGGGGTGACGCGGGGTGGGGTGGGTCGAGCAGGGTTTTGGGAGGTGTGGTGGGGTGGTGTGGATGGAGCGGGGTTTTTCGAGGTGGGGTGTGGGGGAGATGCGCCGCGTCGAGGAGGGGTGCGGTGGGGTGGGGGGGTGTGCCGTGTCGCAGCGGGTGATGCGGGGTGGGGTGGGTCGAGCGGGGTTTTTCGATGAGTAGTGGGGTGGTGTGGTGTGGATGGAGTGGGGTTTTTCGAGGTGGGGTGCGGCGGGGCGTCGTGGGGGGTGCGGTGGGGTGGGGGGGTGTGCTGTGACGTGGGGGGGTGACGCGGGGTGGGGTGGGTCGAGCGGGGTTTTCGGAGGCGTGGTGGGGTGGTGTGGAGGGAGCGGGGTTTTTCGAGGTGGGGTGCATGCGGGCGTCGTGGGGGGGTGCGGGGGGGCGTCGTCGGGGGGTGCGGTGGGGTGGGGGGGTGTGCCGTGTCGTGGGGGGGTGACGCGGGGTGGGGTGTGTCGAGCGGGGTTTTCGGAGGCGTGATGGGGTGGTGTGGAGGGACCAGGGTTTTTCGAGGTGGGGTGTGGGGGGGTGTTGTGGGGGGGTGCGGTGGGGTGGGGGGGTGTGCCGTGATGTGGGGGGGTGACGCGGGGTGGGGTGGGACGAGCGGGGCTTTCGGAGGCGTGGTGGGGTGGTGTGGAGGGAGCGGGGTTTTTCGAGGAGGGGTGCGGGGGGCGTCGTGGGGGGGTGCGGGGGGGTGCGGGGGGGCGTTGTCGAGGGGTGCGGTTGGGTGGGGGGTGTGCCGTGTCGTGGGGGGGTGACGCGGGGTAGGGTTGGTCGTGCGGGGTTTTCGGAGGCGTACTGGGGTGGTGTGGAGGGAGCGGGGTTTTTCGAGGTGGGGTGCAGGGGGGCGTCATGGGGGGGTGCAAGGGGGCATCGTCGGGGGGTGCAGTGGGGTGGGGGGTGTGCCGTGTCATGGGGGGGTGATGCGGGGTGGGGTGGGTCGAGCCGGGTTTTCGGAGGCGTAGGGGGGTGGTATGGAGGGACCGGGGTTTTTTGAGGTGGGGTGCGGGGGGGCGTCGTGGGGGGGTGTGGTGTTG
>NC_141145.1:161878621-161931121 GCF_053477565.2 Lygodium microphyllum | reverse complement strand
ATCACGTCTTGACTCTCCAACGCTAACATCCTAGTAGGAAACCCCCTCGCCTTGCCATAATGTGGCGCCTCCTCTCCTCGTCGCGATTTTCTTTGCGTACATCGTGCCTGGTCCCTCCCTCTACCTCGCTTTCACGTGATACCCCCTCCTCACAATGCGAGGTTTTTTGGGAGCGGAGGGTGTTCCATGTTGTGGGGGGGTTCGGTGGAGCGGGGTTTTCTGAGGAGGGAGGGCGTGCCATGTTGTGCAGGCAGGTTGTTGGAGCGGGGATTTCTGAGGAGGGAGGGTGTGCCATGTCGTGGGGGGGTGAGGTGATGTGCGGTGGGTCGAGCGGGGTTTCTCGAGGTGGGGTGCGCGGGGGATGCGCCGCGTCGTGGGGGTGTGCGGTGGCGTGGAGGGTTGTGCCGTGTCGTGGGGGGGTGACACGGGGTGGGGTGGGTCGAGCGGGGTTTTGGGAGGCGTGGTGGGGTCGTGTGAATGGATCGGGGTTTTTCAAGATGGGGTGTGGGGGGGATGCGCCGCGTCGAGGGGGGGTGCGGTGGGGTGGGGGGGTGTGCCGTGTCGCAGGGGGTGACGCGGGGTGGGGTGGGTCGAGCAGGGTTTTTCGATGCGTGGTGGGGTGGGTCGAGCGGGGTTTTTCGATGCGTGGTGGGGTGGTGTGGTGTGGATGGAGCGGGGTTTTTCGAGGTGGGGTGCGGTGCGGTGGGGGGATGTGCCGTGACGTGGGGGGGTGACTCAGGGTGGGGTGGGTCGAACGGGGTTTTCAGAGGCATGGTGGGGTGGTGTGGAGGGAGCGGGGTTTTTCGAGGTGGGGTGCAGGGGGGCATCATGGGAGGGTGCAGGGGGCGTCGTCGGGGGGTGCGGTGGGGTGGGGCAGTGACGCGCGGTGGGGTGGCTCGAGCGGGGTTTTCGGAGGCGTGGTGGTGTGGTGTGGAGGGAGTGGGGTTTTTCGAGGTGGGGTGCAGGGGGGCATCATGGGGGGGTGCGGATGGGTGGGGGGGTGACACGGGGTGGGGTGGGTCGAGCAGGTTTTTCGGAGGCGTGGTGGGGTGGTGTGGAGGGACCGTGGTTTTTCAAGGTTGGGTGCGGGGGGGCATCATGGGGGGGTGCGTTGGGGTGGGGGGTGTGCCGTGTCGTGGGGGGGTGATGCGGGGTGGGGTGGGTCGAGTGGGGTTTTCAGAGGCGTGGTGGGGCGGTGTGGAGGGACCGGGGTTTTTCGAGGTGGGGTGCGGGGGGGCGCGGTGGAATGGGGGGGTGTGCCGTGTTGTGGGGGGGTGACGTGGGGTGGGTTGGGTCAAGCGGGGTTTTTGGAGGCGTGGTGGGGTGGTGTGGAGGGAGCGCGGGTTTTTGAGGTGGGGTGCGGGGGGCGTCGTGGGGGGGTGTAGTGGGCTTGGGGGTGTGCCGTGTCGTGGGGTGGTGATGTGGGGTGGGGTGTGTCGAGCGGGGTTTCGGGAGGCATCGTGGGGTGGTGTGGAGGGAGCGGGGTTTTTCGAGGTTGGGTGCGGGGGGCGTCGTGGGGCAGTGCGGTGGGGTGGGGGGTGTGGCGTGTTGTGGGGGGGTGACGCGGGGTGGGGTGGGTCCAGCGGGGTTTTTGGAGGCGTGGTGGGGTGGGTTGGATGGAGCGCGGTTTTTGGAGGTGGGGTGCGGGGGGAGGCGCTGCGTTGTGGGGGGTGCGGTGGGGTGGGGGGGTTGTGCCGTGTCGTGGGGGGTGACATGAGGTGTCGCGATGCCCCCTCCCCCCACACCATGCCACGACACTACGCGACGCGCCCCCTCCCCAACATAACATGACAACCCCCCTCCCCCCCCATGACATCCCCAGCCACCCCCCATGACACGACACGATGCGACACGCCCCCCATGACACGCCACGACGCGATGCGACGCGCCCCCTGTGACACGACACGACGCGATGCGCCCCCCTATGACATCCCCCCAGCCCCCATGACATCCCCCTCGCCCCAAGACATGACATGACGTGACATGCCCCCCGCCCCTTAACACACACACCCACCCACCATGACATCCCCCCCCAAAACACACCACAACATGTCGCGACACCCCCCCTCGCCCCCCACGGATGACACAACACGACACGATGCGACGCGCCCCCTCCCCCTCCCCAACATAACATGACATCCCCCCTCCAAAATTCGGCCCCTCCCCCTTCCCCCCTCAACACACACCACACCATGTCGCGACGCACCCCCCCTCCCCCCCCATGCCATCCCCACCCCACCCCCCCGCCCCACGGCATGCACGACGTGCCGCCCCCCCTCCCCCCCCATGACCATGTCTCGACTTGCCCCCCCTCCAAAATTCGGCCCCTCCCCCTTCCCCCCTCAACACACACCACACCATGTCCTGACGTGCCGCCCCCCCCCCCCCCCCCCCCCATGGCATCCCCACCCCACCCCCCTCCCCCCATGACATGACACAACACGATGCGCCCCCCGCCAAAATTCGGCCCCTCCGCCTTCCCCCCTCAACACACACCACACCATGTCGCGACGCGCCCCCTCCCATGCCATCCCCACCCCACCCCCCGCCTCATGACATGACATGACGCGTCGCCCCCCTTGCCCCCCCCCATGACCTTGTCACGATGCGCCCCCCTCCAAAATTCACCCCCTCCCCCTTCCCCCCTCAACACACACCACACCATGTCGCGACGTGCCCCCCCTCCCCATGACATCCCCACCCCAATTCACCCCCCACCCATGACATGACACGACGCGACGTGCCCCTCCCCATGACATCCCCTCCCACCCCCCATGACATGACACGACGCGACGCCCCCCCCCATGATATCCCCCCCGAATGGTATCCCCCCCTCCCCGCCCCCCCATGACATGACACGACGAGACGTGCTCCCCTCCCCTTAACACACACACCCACCCACCATGACGCCCCCCCCCCCCCCCCCCCAACACACACCACACCATGTCGCGATGCGCCCTCCCCCCCACCTCCAAAATTCGCCCCCCCTTCCCCCCTCAACACACACCACACCATGTCGCGACGACCCCCCCCCCCCCGGCCCATGACATGACAGGACGCGACGTGCTCCCCTCCCCTTAACACACACACCCACCCAGCATGATGCCCCCACCCCAACACACACCACACCATGTCGCGACACCACCCCCCCACCCCATGACATGACACGATGCGACGCCGCCTCCCCCCCACGGATGACACAACACGACATGATGCGATGCGCCCCCCTCCCCCTCCTTAACATAACATGACATCCCCCCTCCAAAATTTGGCCCCTCCCCCTTCCCCCCTCAACACACAGCACACCATGTCGCGACGTGCCCCCCCCCTCCCATGCCATCCCCACCCCACCCCCCCGCCTCATGACATGACACGACGCCCCCTCAACACACACCACACCATGTCGCGATGCACCCCCCCATGACATCCCCACCCCACCCCCCCATGACACGACACGATGCGATGCGACGTGCCCCCCCCATGGCATCCCCCCCACCCCCATGACACGACACGATGCAACGCACCCCCCCTATGACATCCCCCCACCCTATGACATGACACCACACCATGTCGCGACACCCCCCCCCCCCCAATGATATCCCCCCCATGACATGACACGCCCTCTCCCCACCTCCAAAATTCGGCCCCCCCTTCCCCCCTCAGCACATACCACAACATGTCACGACGGCCCCCCCTACCCCCCCATGACATCCCCACCAAACCCCTCCCCATTACATAACACGATGCGACCCGCCCCCCATGACATCCGCCCCCCACCCCCCATCACACGACACGACGCGATACGCCCCCCACCCCATGACATCCCCCCCCACGCCCCATGACATGACACCACACCATGTCGGGATGCGCCCCCCCTTCCCCCCTCAACACACACCACACCATGTCGCGAAGCGCCCCCCCCCCCCCCCCCATGACATCCCCCCCCATGACATGACACGCCCTCCCCCCCACCTCCAAAATTTGCCCCCCCCCCCCTTCCCCCCTCAACACACACCACAACATGTCGCGACGCCCCCTCCCGCCTCATCACGCGCCCTCCCCCCCACCTCCAAAATTCGGCCCCCCCCCCTTCCCCCCTCAACACACACCACAACATGTCGCGACGCCCCCCCCCCCCCCCCCCCCCCCCCCCATGACATCCCCACCCGACCCCCCCCCCCCCCCCCCCCCATGACCATGTTGCGACTAGCCCCCCCCTCCAAAATTCGGCCCCTCCCCCTTCCCCCCTCAACACACACCACACCATGTCGCGATGCGCCGCCCCCCCCCATGACATGCCCCCCCACCCCCCATGACACGACACGACCCAACGCGCCCCCTCCTCCCCATGACATCCCCCTCCCCATGCCCCATGACATGACACGATGCGATGCCCCCCACGGATGACACGACGCGACACGATGCGACGCGCCTCCCTCTCCCTCCCCAACATAACATGATATCCCCCCCTCCAAAATTTGGCCCCTCCCCCTTCCCCCCTCAACACACACCAGACCATGTCGCGACGCGCCCCCTCCCCCCCGATGACATCCCCACCCCCCCCCCCCCCCCATGACCATGTCGCGACGCGCCTCCCCCTCCAAAATTCGGCCCCTCCCCCTTCCCCCCTCAACACACCCCACACCATGTCGCGACGAGACGCGCCCCCCCCCCCCCCTCCCCCCCCATGACATCCCCATCCCACCCCCCCCATGACATGACAGGATGCAACGGGCCCCCCCATGACATCCCCCCCCACCCCCCATGACATGACACCACACCATGTCGCGACGCGCCCCCCCTTCCCCCCTCAACACACACCACACCATGTCATGACGCCCCCCCCCCCCCCCCCCCCCCCCCCCATGACATCCCCCCCCAAGGACATGACACGCCCTCCCCCCCAACTCCAAAATTCAGCCCCCCCCCCCCTTCCACCCTCAAGACACAGCACAACATGTCGCGACGCCCCCTGCCTCATGACACGCCCTCCCCCCCACCTCCAAAATTCGGCCCCCGCCTTCCCCCTCAACACACACCACAACATGTTGCGATGCCCCCCCCCCCCCCCCCATGACACGACATGACGCGACGCGATGCGCCCCCCCCAACACACACCCCCTAAACACACACCACACCATGTCGCGATGTGCCGCCCTGCCCCCCCCCCCCCCCATGACATCCCCACCCCACCCCCGCCCCCCATGACATGACAAGACGCGACGTGACGCGCTCCCCCATGACATCCCCCCACCCCCCATGACATGACACGACCCGACGCCCCCCCATGACATCCCCCCGCCCCATGACAAGACACCACACCATGTCGCGACGCGCCTCCCCCCTCCCCCCCCATGACATGACACGCCCTCCCCCCCACCTCCAAAATTCGGCCCCCCCCCTTCCCCCCTCCACACACACCACAACATGTCGCGATGCCCCCCCCCCCATGACATCCCCACCCCACCACCCCCCATGACCATGTCGCGACGCGCCCCCCCTCCAAAATCGGCCCCTCCCCTTTCCCCCCTCAACACATACCACACAATGTCGTGACGCGCCGCCCCCCCCATGACATCCCCCCCCACCCCCCATGACACGACACCATGTGACGCGCCCCCCACCTCCCCATGACATCCCCCTCCCCACGTCCCATGACATGACACGACGCGACGCCCGCCACGGATGACATGACGTGACACGACGCGATGCGCCCCCCTCCCCCTCCCCAACATAACATGATATCCCACCCCTCCAAAATTTGGCCCCTCCCCCTTCCCCCCTCAACAAACACCACACCATGTCGCGACACGCCCCCCCCCCCCCCAATGACCATGTCGCAACGCGCCCCCCTCCAAAATTCGGCCCCTCCCCCTCCCCCCCCCATGACCATGTCGCGACATGCGCCCCCCTCCAAATTCAGCCCCTCCCCCTTCCCCCCTCAACACACACCACACCATGTCGCGACGCGCCGTCCTCCCCCCCCTCCCCCCATGACATGACACGATGCAATGCGCCCCCCCATGAAATCCCCCCCAGCTCCCATGACACGACACGACGCGACGCGCCCCCCCACCCCATGACATTCCCCCCCCCATGCCCCATGACATGACACCACACCATATCGCGACGCGCCCCCCCTTCCCCCCTCAACACACACCACACCATGTCGTGACGTGCTCCATCCCCCTCCCCCCCCCCCCCCCGCCCCCCCCCCACCTCATGACGCGCCCTCCCCGCCAGCTCCAAAATTCGGCCCTCCCCCTTCCCCCCTCAACACACACCACAATATGTCGCGACAGCGCCCCCCCCCCCCATGACCATGTTGCGACGCGCCCCCTCCCTCCAAAATTCGGCCCCTCTGCCTTTCCCCCTCAATACGGGGGGGAGGGGGGCACGTCGCGACATGGTGTGGTGTGTGTTGAGGGGGGAAGGGGGGGGGGGGGCATATTTTGGAGGTGGGGGGAGGGCGCGTTGCGACATGGTGTGGTGTGTGTTGGGGGGGGGGAGGGGGGGCGTCGCGTCGCATCGTGTCATGTCATGGGGGGGAGCATTGTGACATGTTGTGGTGTGTGTTGAGGGGGGAAGGGGGGGGCCGAAATTTGGAGGTGGGGGGGAGGGCATGTTATGTCATGGGGGGGGATGTCATGGGGGGAGGGGGGGTGCGTCCCGACATGGTGTGGTGTGTGTTGAGGGGGGAAGCGGGGGCGTGTTGCGACATGGTGTGGTGTCATGTCATGGGGCGGGGGGAGGGGGATGTCTTGGGGGGGGCGCTTCGTGTCGCGTCCTGTGATGGGGGTGGGGTGGGATGTCATGGGGGGGCGCGTCCCGTCGTGTCGTGTCATGGGGAGGGGGGTGGGGTGGGGATGTCATGGGGGGGAGGGAGGGGGCGGGGGCGGCGCGTCATGACATGGGGTTGGGTGTGTTGAGGGGGCGTCGTGTCATGTCATGGGGCGGGGAGGATGTCATGGGGGGGGCGCATTGCGTCGTGTCATGTCGTGTCATGGGGGGTCACGTCGCGTCGTGTCGTGTTGTGTCATGGGGGTAGGGGAGGGGATGTCATGGAAGGGTCGTGTCGCGTCGTGTCGTGTTGTGTCATGGGGGGTAGGGGAGGGGATGTCATGGGGGGGTCGCGTCGCGTCGTGTCGTGTCATGGGGGGGCCTGTCGCGTCACATCGTGTCGTGTCATGGGGGATGCGGGGGATGTCATGGGGGGGGGAGGGGGTTGTCATGTTATGTTGGGGAGGGGGCGCATCGCATCGTGTCATGGCATGGTGGGGGGGGAGGGGGCGTCGTGACATCCCGTGTCACCCCCCACGACACGGCACACCCTCCCACCCACGGCACCGCCCATGACGCGGCACCCCCCCCCAACCTCGAAAAACCCCGCTCTATCCACACGACCCCACCACGCCTCCAAAAACCCCGCTCGACCCACCATGCCCCGTGTCACCCCCCAGGACATGGCACACCCCCCACCCCACCGCACCCCCCCACGACGCCCCCCCCGCACTCCACCTCGGAAAACCCTGCTCCCTCCACACCACCCTACCACGCCTTCGAAAAGCCCGCTCGACCCACCCCACCCCGCGTCACCCCCCCTCCCCCACGACACGGCACACCCCCCCACCCCACCGCACCCCTCCACGACGCCCCCCCGCACCCCACCTTGAAAAACCCCGCTCCATCCACACCACCCCACGACACCTCCCGAAACAGCGCTCGACCCACCCTGCATCACCCCCCCATGACATTGCACACCCCCCACCCCCCTCCTCCGACCCCACCTCGAAAAACTCCGCTCCATCCACACCACCCCACCATGCCTACAAAAACCCCGCTCGACCCACCCCACCCCGCGTCACCCCCCCAGGACACGGCACACCCCCCCACGACGCCCCCCCGCACCCTACCTCAAAAATCCCCGCTCCCTCGACACCACCCCACCACGCCTTCGTAAACCCCGCTCGACCCACCCCACCCCGCGTCACCCCCCACGACACGGCACACCCCCCCACCCCACCACACGCCCCGACAACGCCCCCCCGCACCGCGCCGTGTCATGTCGTGTCATGGGGGGTGGGGGGATGTCATGGGGGGGGTGCGTCGCGTCGTGTCGTGTCATGGGTGGGGGGGGTGGGGTGGGGATGTCATGCGGAGGGGGGGGCAGCACGTCGCGACATGGTGTGGTACGTGACATGGTCATGGGGGGGGGGGGAGGCGGCACATCGTGTCATGTCATGGGGCGTGGGGGGGGGGCGCGTCGTGTCATGTCAGGGGGCAGGGGGGTGGGGTGGGGATGGCATGGGGGGGGGGGGGCGGCGTGTCGCGACATGGTGTGGTGTGTGTTGAGGGGGGAAGGGGGACGATGGGCCGAATTTTGGAGGGGGGGATGTCATGTTATGTTGGGGAGGGGGGGGGGGGCGCGTCGCATCGTGTCGTGTCATGGGTGGGGGGGTGGGGTGGGGATGTCATTGGGGGGGGGGGAGGGGGGGCGACGCGTCGTGTCATGTCATGGGGCGGGGCGGGGGGGCTGGGGTGGGGATGGCATGGGGGGGGGGGGCAACGTGTCACGACATGGTGTGGTGTGTGTTGAGGGGGGAAGGGGTGGATTTTGGAGGGGGGGATGTCATGTTATGTTGGGGAGGGGGGCCCGTCGCGTCATGTCGTGTCATGGGTGGGGGGGTGGGGTGGGGATGTCATGAGGGGGGCGCGTCGGGTCGTGTCATGTCATGGCGGGTGGGGGGGATGTCAGGGGGGGGGCACGTCACGTTGTGTCGTGTCATGGGGGTGGCGCGTCGCGTCGTGTCGTGTTATGGGTGGGGGGGTGGGGTGGGGATGTCATGGTGAGGGGGGGGAGGGGGGCACGTGGCGACATGGTGTGGTGTGTGTAGAGGGGGAAGGGGGGTGGCAAATTTTGGAGGTGGGGGGAGGGCGCGTCGCGATAGGCGTGGTGTGTGTTGGGGGGGGGTGTCCCGACATGTTGTGGTGTGTGTTGAGGGGGGAAGAGGGGGGGCCGAATTTTGGAGGTGGGAGGAAAGGTGTGTCATGTCATGGGGGGGATGTCATGGCGGGGGGGGGGGGCGTCGCGACATGGTGTGGTGTCATGTCATCGGGCGGGGGGAGGGGGATGTCATGGGGGGGGGGGGGGGGCGCTTCGTGTTGTGTCGTGTCATGGGGGGTGGGGTGGGATGTCATGGGTGGGCGCATTGCGTCGTGTTGTGTCATGGGGAGGGGGGTGGGGTGAGGATGTCATGGGGGGGGAGGGGGCGAGGTGGCGGGGGCGGGGGCGGCGCATTGTGACATGGGGTTGTGTGTGTTGAGGGGGCGTCGTGTCATGTCATAGGGCGGGGGGATGTCATGGGGGGGCGCGTCGCATCGTGTCGTGTTGTGTCATGGGGGGGACGCGTCGCGTCGCATCGTGTTGTGTCATGGGGGGTGGGGGGGATGTCATGGGGAGAACGCATCGCGTCGTGTCGTGTCATGGGGGGCACGTCGTGTCCCATCGTGTCGTGTCATGGGGGGTGGGGGGGATGTCATGGGGGGGGCGCGTCGTGTCGTGTTGTGTCATGAGGGGTGGGGGGGATGTCATGGGGGGGAGGGGGGTTGTCATGTTATATTGGGGAGGGGGAGCGTCGCGTCATGTCGTGGCATGGTGGTGGGGGAGGGGGCGTCCCGACACCCCGCGTCACCCCCCATGACACGGCACACCCCCCCACCCCACCGCACCCCCCCAAGACGCGGCGCCCCCCCCACCCCAGCTCAAAAAACCCTGCTCCATCCACACCACACCACCACGCCTCAAAAAACCCCGCTTGACCCACTGTGCCCCGTGTCACCCCCCACGACACGGCACACCCCCCACCCCACCGCACCCCCCCATGACGCCCCCCCCGCACTCATCCTCGGAAAACCCCGCTCCCTCCACACCACCCCACCAAGCCTCCGAAAACCCCGCTCGACCCACCCCACCCCGCATCACCCCCCCTCCCCCACGACACGGCACACCCCCCCCACCCCACCGCACCCCTCCACGACGCCCCCCTGCACCCCACCTTGAAAAACCCCGCTCCATCCACACCACCCCACGACGCCTCCCGAAACCCCGCTCGACCCACCCCGCATCACCCCCCCATGACATTGCACACCCCCCCACCCCCCACGACACGGCGCATCCCCCCCTCCTCCAACCCCACCTCGAAAAACCCCGCTCCATCCACACCACCCCACCATGCCTACAAAAACCCCGCTCGACCCACCCCACCCCGCGTCACCCCCCCACGACACGGCACACCCCCCCACGATGCCCCCCCGCACCCTACCTCAAAAATCCCCGCTCCCTCCACACCACCCCACCACGCCTTCGTAAACCCCGCTCGACCCACCCCACCCCGCGTCACCCCCCACGACACGGCACACCCCCCCACCCCACCGCACGCCCCGACAACGCCCCCCCGCACCGCGCCGTGTCATGTCGTGTCATGGGGGGTGGGGGGGGATGTCATGGGGGAGGTGCGTCGCGTCGTGTCGTGTCATGGGTGGGGGGGTGGGGTGGGGATGTCATGCGGAGGGGGGGGGGGCGGCCCGTCGCGACATGGTGTGGTACGTGACATGGTCATGGGGGGGGGGGGGAGGGGGGGAGGCGGCACATCGTGTCATGTGATGGGGCGTGGGGGGGGCGCGTCGTGTCATGTCATGGGGCGGGCGGGGTGGGGTGGGGATGGCATGGGGGGGGGGGGGGCGTGGCGTGTCGCGACATGGTGTGGTGTGTGTTCAGGGGGGAAGGGGGACGGTGGGCCGAATTTTGGAGGGGGGGATGTCATATTATGTTGGGGAGGGGGGGCGCGTCGCGTCGTGTCATGTCATGGGTGGGGGGGTGGGGTGGGGATGTCATGGGGGGGGGGGGGGAGGGGGGGCGACGCGTCGTGTCATATCATGGGGCGGGGCGCGGGGGGTGGGGTGGGGATGGCATGGGGGGGGGGGGGGGCAGCGTGTCACGACATGGTGTGGTGTGTGTTGAGGGGGGAAGGGATGAATTTTGGAGGGGGGGGATGTCATGTTATGTTGGGGAGGGGGCCCGTCACGTCGTGTCGTGTCATGGAAGCGGCGTGTCGCGTCGTGTCGTGTCGTGTTATGGGTGGGGGGGTGGGGAGGGGATGTCATGGTGGGGGGGGGGAGGGGGGCACGTTGCGACATGGTGTGGTGTGTGTAGAGGGGGGAAGGGGGGTGGCGAATTTTGGAGGTGGGGGGAGGGCGCGTCGCGATATGGCGTGGTGTGTGTTGGGGGGGGCGTCCCGACATGTTGTGGTGTGTGTTGAGGGGGGAAGAGGGGGGGCCGAATTTTGGAGGTGGGGGGAAAGGCGTGTCATGTCATGGCGGGGGGGGCGCGTCGCGACATGGTGTGGTGTGTGTTGAGGGGGGAAGGGGGGGCGTGTCGCGACATGGTGTGGTGTCATGTCATCAGGCGGGGGGAGGGGGATGTCATGGGGGGGTGCTTCGTGTCGTGTCGTGTCATGGGGGGTGGGGTGGGATGTCATGGGTGGGCGCGTTGCGTCGTGTTCTGTCATGGGGAGGGGGGTGGGGTGAGGATGTCATGGGGGGGGGAGGGGGCGGGGGAGGGGGCGGCGCATTGTGACATGGGGTTGTGTGTGTTGAGGGGGCATCGTGTCATGTCATAGGGCGGGGGGATGTCATGGGGGGGGCGCGTTGTATCGTGTCGTGTTGTGTCATGGGGGGGACGCGTCACGTCGCGTCGTGTTGTGTCATGGGGGGTGGGGGGGATGTCATGGGGAGAACGCATCGCGTCGTGTCGTGTCTCGGGGGGGCACGTCGCGTCCCATCCTGTCGTGTCATGGGGGGTGGGGGGGATGTCATGGGGGGGCGGCGCGTTGCGTCGTGTCGTGTCATGAGGGGTGGGGGGGATGTCATGGGGGGGAGGGGGGTTGTCATGTTATATTGGGGAGGGGGAGCGTCGCGTCATGTCGTGGCATGGTGGTGGGGGAGGGGGCGTCGCGACACCCCGCGTCACCCCCCATGACACGACACACCCCCCCACCCCACCGCACCCCCCCACGACGCGGCGCCCCCCCACCCCAGCTCAAAAAACCCCGCTCCATCCACACCACCCCACCACGCCTCCAAAAACCCAACTCAACCCACCATGCCCTGCGTCATCCCCCACGACACGGCACACCCCCCCACCCCACCGCACCCCCCCACGACGCCCCCCTGCACCCCACCTCAGAAAACCCCGCTCCCTCCACGCCACCCCACCACGCCTCCGAAAACCCCGCTCGACCCACCCCACCCCGCGTCACCCCCCACGACACGGCATACCCCCCCCTACCCCACCGCACCCCCCACGATGCCACCCCGCACCCCACCTTGAAAAACCCCTCTCCATCCACACCACCCCACGACGCCTCCCAAAATCCCGCTCGACCTACCCCACCCCGCATCACCCCACACGACACGGCACACCCCCCCACCCCACCGCACCGCCCACGACGCGGCGCATCCCCCCTCCTCCGACCTCACCTCTAAAAACCCCACTCCATACACACCACCCCACCATGCCTAGAAAAACCCCGCTCGACCCACCCTACCCCGTGTCACCCCCCCCACGACACGGCACACCCCCTACCCCACCACACCCCCCCACGACGCCCCCCCGCACCCTACCTCGAAAAACCCCGCTCCCTCCACACCACCCCACCACGCCTCCGAAAACCCCGCTCGACCCACCCCACCCCGCGTCACCCCCCACGACACGGCACACCCCCCACGCCACCGCACGCCCGGACGATGCCCCCCCGCACCGCGTCGTGTCATGTCGTGTCATGGGGTGTGGGGGGGATGTCATGGGGAGGGGGGGCGCGTTGCATCGTGTCATGTCATGGGTGGGGGGGGTGTGGTATGGATGTCATGGGGAGGGGGGGGCGGCACGTCGCGACATGGTGTGGTGCGTGACATGGTCATGGGGGGGGAGAGGGGCGGGCGGCGCATCGTGTCATGTCATGGGGAGGGGGAGGGGGGTGGGGTGGGGATGGCATGGGGGGGGGGAGGGGGGGGCGGCGCGTTGTGTCATGTCATGGGGCGGGGGGGGTGGGGTGGGGATGGCATGGGGGGGGGGGGGGGGGGGAGGGAGGGGAGGGGGCGGCGCGTCTCGACATGGTGTGGTGTGTGTTGAGGGGGGAAGGGGGATGGTGTGTGTGTGTTATGTTGGGAGGGGGCGCGTCGCGTCGTGTCGTGTCATGGATGGGGGGGTGGGGTGGGGATGTCATGGGGGCGGGGGGGGGGGGGTTGCATCGTGTCGTGTCATGGGGGGTGGGGGGATATCATGGGGGAGGCACGTCGCGTCGTGTCGTGTCATGGGGGGGTGTGCGTCGTGTCATGTCGTTTCATGGGGGGCGCGTCGCGTCGCGTCATGTCATGGTGGGGGGGGGTGGGGTGGGGATGTCATGGGGGGGGGGCGCGTCGCGTCGTGTCGTGTCATGGGGGGTGGGGGGGGATGTCATGGGGGGGGCACGTCGCGTGTGGGGGGGGGGTGGGGTGGGGATGTCATGGTGAGGGGGGGTGGCACGTCGCGACATGATGTGGTGTGTGTTGAGGGGGGAAAGGCGGGGGGGGGCAAATTTTGGAGGTGGGGGGAGGGCGCGTCGCGACATGGTGTGGTGTGTTTTGGGGGGCGGCGTCGCGACATGTTGTGGTGTGTGTTGAGGGGGGAAGTGGGGGGGCCAAATTTTGGAGGTGGGGGGGAGGGGGTGTCATGTCATGGGGGGGGGGGGGGGGCGCGTCGCGACATGGTGTGGTGTGTGTTGAGGGGGGAAGGGGGGGCGCGTCGTGACATTGTGTGGTGTCATGTCATGGGGCGGGGGGAGGTGGATGTAATGGGGGGGGGCTCTTCGTGTCGTGTCGTGTCATGGGGGGTGGGGTGGGATGTCATGGGGGGGCGCGTCGCATTGTGTCGTGTCATGGCGAGGGGGGTGCGGTGGGGATGTCATGGGGGGGGAGGGGGCGCGGTTAGGGGCGGCGCGTCGCGACATGGGGTTGTGTGTGTTTAGGGGGCGTCGTGTCATGTCATGGGGTGGGGAAGATTGTCATGGGGGGGGGAGGGGGGCGCATCGCGTCGTGTTGTGTCGTGTCATTGGGGGGTGCGTCGTGTTGCGTCGTGTTCTATCATGGGGGGTAGGGGGATGTCATGGGGAGGCGCATCGCGTCGTGTCGTGTCATGCATGGGGGGCGCGTCGTGTCGCATCGTGTCGTGTCATGGGGGGTGGGGGGGATGTTATGGGGGGGGGAGGGGGGTTGTCATGTTATGTTGGGGAGGGGGTGCGTCGCGTCGTGTCGTGTCATGGTGGGGGGGTGGGGGCGTCGCGACACCGTGCATCACCCTCCACGACACGGCACACCCCCCCACCCCACCGCACCCCCCACGACGCGGCGTGACCCCCCCTATCCCACGTCGAAAAACCTCGCTCCATCCACACCACCCCACCATGCCTCCAAAAACCCCGCTCGACCCACCGTGCCCCGCGTCACCCCCCCACGACACGACACACCCCCCACCCCACCGCACCCCCCCATGACGCCCCCCCGCACCCCACCTCGGAAAACCCCGCTCCCTCCACACCACCCCACCACGCCTCCGAAAACCTCGCTCGACCCACCCCATCCCGCGTCACCCCCCCTCTCCCACGACACGGCACACCTCCCCACCCCACCCCCACAACGCCCCCCTGCACCCCACCTCGAAAAACCCCGCTCCATCTACAGCACCCCACGACGCCTCCCGAAATCCCGCTCGACCCTTCCAACCCCGCGTCACCCCCCCACGACACGGCACATCCCCCCACCCCCCATGATGCGGCACATCCCCCCCTCCTCCGACCCCACCACGAAAAACCCCGCTTCATCCACAGCACCCCACCACCCCTACAAAAACCCCACTTGACCCATCCCACCCCGCGTCACCCCCCCACGACACGGCACCCCCCCCCCCCCCACCGCACACCCCCACGATGCCCCCCCGCACCCTACCTCGAAAAACCCCGCTCCCTCCACACCACCCCACCACCCGACCACCGCATCACCCCCCACGACACGGAACACCCCCCACCCCACTGCACGCCCCGACGACGCCCCCCCGCACCGCGTCGCATCGTGTCGTGTCATGGGGGGTGGGGGGGGATGTCATGGGCGGGGGCGCATCACGTCGTGTCCTGTCATGGGTGGGGGGGTGGGGTGGGGATGTCATGGGGAGGGAGGGGGGGCACGTCGCGACATGGTGTGGTGCGTGACAGGGTCATGGGGGGGGATGTCATGGGGGGGGGCAGCGCGTCGTGTCATGTCATGGGGTAGGTGGGGCGTGGTGTGGGGATGGCATGGGGGGAGGGGGGGGCGGCATGTCGCGACATGGTGTGGTGTGTGTTGAGGCGGGAAGGGGGACGGGCCGACTTTTGGAGGGGGGATGTCATGTTATGTTGGGGAGGGGAGGGGCGCATCGCGTCGTGTCGTGTCATGGGGGGGGCACGTCGTGTTGTGTCAGGGGGGTGGGGGGGATGTCATGCGGGGGGGCACGTCGCGCCGTGTCGTGTCATGGGGGGTGGAGTGGGGATGTCATGGGGGGGCACGTCGCGTCGTGTCATGTCATGGGGGGGGCGCGTCGCGTCGTGTCGTGTCATGGGTGGGGGGGTGGGGTGGAGATGTCATAGGGGGGGTGCGTCGCGTCGTGTCGTGTCATGGGGGGTGGGGGGATGTCATGGGGGGGGCACGTTTCGTCGTGTCGTGTCATGGGGGGTGGGGTGGGGTGGGGATGTCATGGGGGGGGCGCGTCGCGTCGCATCGTGTCGTGTCATGGGGGGGCGCATCGCGTCGTGTTGTGTCATGGGTGGGGGGGTGGGGTGGGGATGTCATGGAGGGGGGGGCGCGTCGCATCGTGTCGTGTCATGGGGGGTGGGGGGGATGTCATGGCGAAGGGCACGTCGCGTCGTGTCATGTCATGGGGGGCGGCGCGTCGCGTCGTGTCGTGTTATGGGTGGGGGGGTGGGGTGGGGATGTCATGGTGCTGGGGGGCCAGGGGGGCACGTCGCGACATGGTATGGTGTGTGTTGAGGGGGGAAGGGGGGGGGGAAATTTTGGAGGTGGGGGGAGGGCGCATCACGACATGGTGTGGTGTGTGTTGGGGGGGGGGCATCGCGACATGTTGTGGTGTGTGTTGAGGGGGGAGGGGGGGGGGGCGAATTTTGGTGGTGGGGGGGAAGGCGTGTCATGTCATGGGGGGGGCGCGCGTCGCGACATGGTGTGCTGTGTGTTGATGGGGGAAGGGGGGCGCGTCGCGACATGGTGTGGTGTCATGTCATGGGGTGGGGGGAGGGGGATGTCATGGGGTTGGGCGCTTCATATCGTGTCGTGTCATGGGGGGTGGGGTGGGATGTCATGGGTGGGCGCATCGCATCGTGTCGTGTCATGGGGAGGGGGGTGGGGTGGGGATGTCATGGGGGGGGAGGGGGCGGCGCGTCATGACATGGGGTTGTGTGTGTTGAGGGGGCATCGTGTCATGTCCTGGGGCGGGGGGGATGTCATCGGGGGGCGCGTTGCGTTGTGTCGTGTCATGGGGGGGCGCGTCGCGTCGTGTCGTGTCATGGGTGGGGGGATGGGGTGGGGATGTCATGGGGGGGGGGCGCGTCGTGTCGTGTCGTGTCATGGGTGGGGGGTGGGGTGGGGATGTCATTGGGGGGGGGGCACGTCACGTCCTGTCGTGTCATGGGGGGGGTGGGGTGGGGATGTCATGGGGGGGGGAAGGTGCGTCGCGTCGTGTCATATCATGGGGGGGTGCATCGCATCGTGTCATGTCATGGGTGGGGGGGTGGGGTGAGGATGTCATGAGGGGGCGCGTCGCATTGTGTCGTGTCATGGGGGGTGGGGGGGCACGTTGCGTCGTGTCGTGTCATGGGGGCGCGTCGCGTTGTGTCGTGTCATGGGGGGACGCGTCACATCGTGTTGTGTCATGGGTGGGGGGGTGGGGTGGGGATGTCATGGAGGGGGGGCGCATCGCGTCGTGTCGTGTCATGGGGGGTGGGGGGGGGATGTCATGGTGGGGGGCACGTCGCGTTGTGTCGTGTCATGGGGGGCGGCGTGTCACGTCGTGTCGTGTTATGGGTGGGGCGATGGGGTGGGGATGTCATGGTGAGGGGGGGGGGGAGGGGGGCATGTCGCGACATGGTGTGGTGTGTGTTGGGGGGGGGCGTCGCGACATGTTGTGGTGTGTGTTGAGGGGGGAAGGGGGGGGGCCGAATTTTGGTGCTGGGGGGGAAGGCGTGTCATGTCATGGGGGGGGGGGGCGCACGTCGCTACATGGTGTGGTGTCATGTCATGGGGCGGGGGGAGGGGGATGTCATGGGGTGGGGGGGGCACTTCGTGTCGTGTCGTGTCATGGGGGGTGGGGTGGGATGTCATGGGTGGGCGCGTCGCGTCGTGTCGTGTCATGGGGAGGTGGGTGGGGTGGGGATATCATTGGGGGGGAGGCGACGGGGGCGGGGCCGGCGCGTCGTGACATGGGGTTGTGTGTGTTGAGGGGGCGTCGTGTCATGTCCTCGGGTGGGGGGATGTCATGCGGGGTGCGCGTCACGTCGTGTCGTGTCGTGTCATGGGGAGCGCGTCGCGTCGCGTCGTGTTGTGTCATGCGGGGTGGGGGGATGTCATGGGGGTGTTAGAAATGCGGGATCTAGAGCATGACATAACCGGAAGCTATGGAGGATGGAAGGAGAAGTGTAGACTCATGATGGAATGGACACTGTTTGTTACACAAGTGAATTAGGTTCCAAGATTGAGACTTGGACTCATAAACACAATCTTGTGTATGTGGACAATGACATTGACACTTTACTGAAATGAAAAGAGTACTATCATTGCATTAAGAAAGGAAGCAAGTACAATGCTTTATAGGAAAGTAGGAAACTGCAGTAGGCACCATTGTGCATATGGGATAAGTTAGCCTGCACGTCCTTGACCCTGAGACTCCATACAAAGAGGCTGTTTGAGTGTGATTGCTGATTCTCAACACCCCTCCTCAATCACAACTAGGAAAGGCACAAAGTGTGTAGAGGCTGTAATGAGAACCACCTGCAAAGTGTGGGCATACCACAGACATGGAAAAAACACCAGAGGTTGTCGCAGAAAAAGCTAAGTGTGGGTACCATAAACATGGTGGACATCCAGAGGCTGTAACAGGGGCCTCACAAAGTGTACAGGGACTGTAATGCCAAGTTACATAAGGAGTTTACAAAGCTTATGGCAGGAAGCATTAGGGCAAGGAAAAATACAAGGCTATTAAAACAGTCTATCAGAATTATGAGAGTACAAGGACTGATGAGTCTTGTCCTTCCGATCCTGGTGATCTTCATCTTCTTCTTCCTTTGCTTCATTTTCTTCTTCTTCTTTGACTGCGACTAGATAGGCCTTTTGGGATCTCTTTCTTGCATGGCAGAACTTCTCGGTGTGTCCGGTCCTTTTGCAGAAGTCACAAAAGAGCTGATCTTTCTTGCCTTTGTACTTGTTGCCAACATATAATGCATGCTCATCTCTAGAGGTACTTGGTTCTTCTTTAGTTTTTAGCTTCTTTTCTTCTTCTAACAGTGATGCCTGGATATCAACAAGTTCAGGGTTTGGCATGTTGATTAAAGTTGTTGATACGTTATTATATTCAGGAGGCAAGCTCTTAAGTAGAACACCGATGCAAACATCTTCATCCATTTTAATGTTTATTCCTGCAAGCTGGGTTAGGAGTCCTTCCATGTAATTGAGATGTGTGGCAAGTGATGTGTTGGACTTCATTTCAAGCCTGAAGAATTCAATCAGGAGACCATACTTTGATGATTTAGATTGTGCACCAAACAGGGTTTCAAGTCTTTTCCATGTATCCTGTGAGGTCTCACAGTTATCCACATGATGGATATAACTGTCGTCTAGCTCCAATTTGATAATGGCCTGGGCTCTGTCATCATTCTTTTGCCAAGTAGTTGCAAGGTCCGCATCCTGCGGTTTCTTCTCTTTGCCATTTGTGATGGCCCAGAGACCCTTCTTCATCAGGATGAGCTTGATGCGGGTTTGCCAAGTGTGGAATCCGACTCCTTTGAATCGAGCATTTGGCGAGTCTTTGCCCATGTTAGATTTACGGGAACAGTAGCAAATCAACTTCAGACTTTATTAGATTTGAGCAACAGAAGAATTGATTGAGAGACACAAGTGCTAAAAAGCACTAACTTAGTGTCAATGAATACCAAATCTGCAAAAGTCTTTTACTCCAAGTGATCTTCCCCTTCTTGATTTGATGCTGATGCCTTCAGATCTGAGTTAAATCAGTAAGAGTGTTGTACTCAAGTGTATCAAAGGATACAAGAAAAATAGTGTCAAATAACACTTGATAAGTATCAATAGATACTGTTCTTGATGAGCCTGATGTTGATGCTGGATCTTCTTGAACCTTCTTCTTGTTGATTTTGATGTTTTGATTTCTTGCTGGAGACTGATTTTTGGAGTAGATCAGAGTATCAAAACCTTCAGTTGATTGAAAAGCTACTGTCGCTCAAGTTTATGAGAGGTCTTCAAATCTTCAATGGTCTTTAAGTGCTTCAATGCTTCAGAGATCTCCCCTCCTTGATTTGATGGACAAATGTTGTTGGAGACTAATCAAATCAGTGAATCAAAGTGGCAGGGTTTAGCTTGACTCAAGCCAATAAGGAAAATCAAGTGAAATGGAAGCTTGGAAAAAATGGCTATGGAGTCCCACAGCTAGGGTTTTCAGCCTGACTGGTTTTCGACCTGGCACAGCTCGTAGGATGGATTATTCGGCGTGCTGGTTGATGAGAAGCAAGCCTATGGGTAAGCTTCAAAAGCCCTAAGGCCGTAGGGTACATCGCCCAGCGCAGAGGGAGAATCAGACGTACGACAGCACAGGCACAGATCTGGACAGCAATCACGACTTTGAGCAATGCTGGAGCATAGATGGACCAATGTCAGACTGTGATGTACCAGGAGGCTTCGCCCTGACCTAGAGAAGATATTCATAGAAGAAATCGTGAGGAGATAAGGTCTGTAGAGGAAGATATGGAGGCTCCAAGTACTGCAGGTCCAGTTTGGCTATGGCTGCCAAGGGATAGAGAGTGAAAATGAAGTTGGAGATTAAGTCAAACACTTGAACTGAGCTGGATAGAGATCATGAGAGACTGAGGGAGCATAGAGAGGACCTGAAACATGCTAAGCCATGCTCAGCTGCGCTCTGATACCATGTTAGAAATGCGGGATCTAGAGCATGACATAACCGGAAGCTATGGAGGATGGAAGGAGAAGTGTAGACTCATGATGGAATGGACACTGTTTGTTACACAAGTGAATTAGGTTCCAAGATTGAGACTTGGACTCATAAACACAATCTTGTGTATGTGGACAATGACATTGACACTTTACTGAAATGAAAAGAGTACTATCATTGCATTAAGAAAGGAAGCAAGTACAATGCTTTATAGGAAAGTAGGAAACTGCAGTAGGCACCATTGTGCATATGGGATAAGTTAGCCTGCATGTCCTTGACCCTGAGACTCCATACAAAGAGGCTGTTTGAGTGTGATTGCTGATTCTCAACAGGGGGGGGTGCGTCGCGTCGTGTCGTGTCATGGGGGAGGGCGCGTTGCGTCGCATTGTGTCGTGTCATGGGGGGATGTCATGGGGGGGCGCGTCGCGTCGCATCGTGTCGTGTCATGGGGGTGGGGGGATGTCATGAGGGGGGCGCGTCGCGTCGTGTCGTGTCATGAGGGGTGGCGGGGATGTCATGGGGGGGGAGGGGGGTTGTCATGTTATGTTGGGGAGGGGGCATGCTACGTCGTGTCGTGGCATGGTGGGTGGGGAGGGGGCATCGCGACACTCTGCGTCACCCCCCACGACACGGCACACCCCCCCACCCCACCGCACCCCCCATGACGCAGCGCCCCCCCTACCCCACCTCAAAAAACACCACTCCATCCACACAACCCCACCACGCCTCCAAAAACCCCGCTCGACGCACCGTGCCCCGCATCACCCGCCCACGACACGGCACACCCCACCGCACCCCCCCACGACGCCCCCCCACACCCCACCTCGGAAAACCCCGCTCCCTCCACACCACTCCACCACGCCTCCGAAAACACCGCTTGACCCACCCCACCCCGCGTCACCCCCCCCCTCCCCCAAGACACGGCACACCCCCCCACCATGCCCCCCTGCACCCCACCTCGAAAAACCCCGCTCCATCCACACCACCCCACAATGCCTCCCGAAACCCCGCTCGACCTACCCCACCCCGCATCTCCCCCCACCCCAACGCAGCCCCCACGACGCGGCGGATCCCCCCCTCCTCCGACCCCACCTCGAAAAACCCGGCTCCATCCACACAACCCCACCACACCTACAAAAACGCCGCTCGACCCACCCCACCGCGTGTCACCCCCCCACGACACAGCACCCCCCCACCCCACCGCACCCCCCACGACTCCCCCCCGCATCCTACCTCGAAAAACCCCGCTCCCTCCACACCACCCCACCATGCCTCCGAAAACCCCGCTCAACCCACCCCACCCCGCGTCACCCCCCAATAGACGGCACACCCCCCCACCCCACTGCACGCCCGGACGATGCCCCCCCGCACCGCGTCGTGTCATGGGGGGTGGGGGGGATGTCATGGGGAGGGGGGACGCATCGCGTCGTGTCGTGTCATGGGTGGGGGGGTGCGGTGGGGAGGTCATGGGGAGGGGGGCGGCACATCGCCACATGGTGTGGTGCATGACATGGTCATGGCGGGGGGGGAGGGGGGGGCGGCGCGTCGTGTCATGTCATGGGGCGGGGAAAGGGGGGGGTGGGGTGGGGATGGCATGGGGGGGGGGGGGTGGCGCGTTGTGTCATGTCATGGGGCGGGGGGTGTGGGGTGGGGATGGCATGTGGGGGGGGTAGGGGGGGCGGCGCGTCGCGACGTGGTGTGCTGTGTGTTGAGGGGGGAAGGGGGACGGGCCGAATTTTGGAGGGGGGAACGTCATGTTATGTTGGGGGGGGAGGGGGCGCGTCACGTCGTATCGTGTCATGGATGGGAAGGGTGGGGTGGGGATGTCATGGGGGGGGGGGGGGCGCGTCGCGTCGTGTCATGTCATGGGGGGTGGGGGGATGTCATGGGGGGGGGCACGTCACGTCGTGTCGTGTCATGGGGGGGCGCGTCGTGTCATGTTATGTCATGGGGGGGTGCGTTGCGTCGTGCCGTGTCATGGGTGGGGGGAGGTGGGGTGGGGATGTCATGGGGGGGGGCGTGTCGTGTCATGTCGTGTCATGGGGGGTGGGGGGGATGTCATGGGGGGGGGCACGTTGCGTGTGGGGGGGGGGCGGTGGGGTGGGGATCTCATGGTGACGGGGGGGGGGGGGCGGCACGTCGCGACATGGTGTGGTGTGTGTTGAGGGGGTAAGGGGGGGGGGGGGCAAATTTTGGAGGTGGGGGGAGGGCGCGTCGCGACATGGTGTGGTGTGTGTTGGGGGGGGGGGGTGCGTCGCGACATGTTGTGGTGTGTGTTGAGGGGGGAAGGGGGGGCGGCAAATTTTGGAGGTGGGGGGGAGGGCGTGTCATGTCATGGGGGGGGGCACGTCGCGACATGGTGTGGTGTCATGTCATGGGGCGGGGGGAGGGTGATGTCATGGGGGGGACGCTTCGTGTCGTATCGTGTCATGGGGGGTGGGGTGGGATGTCATGGGTGGGCGCATGGCGTCATGTTGTGTCATGGGGAGGGGAGTGGGGTGGGGATGTCATGGGGGGGGAGGGGGCGGGGACGGGGGCGGCACGTCGTGACATGGGGTTGTGTGTCTTGAGGGGGCGTCGTGTCATGTCATGGGGTGGGGCGGATGTCATGGGGGGGCGCGTCGCATCGTGTTGTGTCGTGTCATGGGGGGGGCGTGTCGCGTCGTGTCATGTCATGGGGGGGGCGCGTCGCATCGCATCATGTCGTGTCATGGGGGGTGGGGGGGATGTCATGGGGGGGGAGGGGGATTGTCATGTTATGTGGCAGAGGGGGCGCGTCACGTCATGTCATGGCATGGTGGGGGGGAGAAGGCGTCCCGACACCCCGCGTCACCCCCCACGACACGGCACACCCCCCCAACCCACCGCACCCCCCACGACACGGCCCCCCCCCCACCCCAGCTCAAAAAACCCCGCTCCATCCACACCACCCCACCAGGCCTCCAAAAACCCCACTTGACCCATTGTGCCCCGCGTCACCCGCCCATGACACGGCACACCCCACCGCACCCCCCACGATGCCCCCCCGCATCCCACCTCGGAAAACCCTGCTCCCTCCACACCACCCCACCACGCCTCCGAAAACACCCCTCGACCCACCCCACCCCGCGTCACCCCCTCTCCCCCATGACACGGCACACCCCCCCACCCCACTGCACCCCCGCACGATGCCCCCCCGCACCCCACCTCGAAAAACCCCGCTTCATGCACACCACCCCACGACGCCTCCCGAAACCCCGCTCGACCTACCCCACCCCACGTCACCCCCCCACGACACGGCACACCCCCCCACCCCACCGCACCCCCCATGGCGCGGCGCATCCCCCCTCCTCCGACCCCACCTCGAAAAACCCCGCTCCATCCACATAACCCCACCACACCTACAAACACGCCGCTCGACCCACCCCACCCCGTGTCACCCCGCACGACATGGCACACCCCCCCACCCCACCGCACCCCCCCACGACGCCCCCCTGCACCCTACCTCGAAAAACCCTGCTCCCTCCACACCACCGACCACGCCTCCGTAAACCCCGCTCGACCCACCCCACCCCCCGTCACCCCCCACGACACGGCACACCCCCCCACCCCACCGCACGCCTGGACGATGCCCCCCGCACCGCGTCGTGTCATGTCATGTCATGGGGGGTGGGGGGATGTCATGGGGAGGGGGTGCGCGTCGCGTCGTGTCGTGGCATGGGTGGGGGGGTGCGGTGGGGATGTCGTGGGGAGGGGGGGTGGCACGTCGTGACATGGTGTGGTGCGTTACATGGTCATGGGGGGGGGGGACGGGGGGGCGGCGCGTCATCCACACAACTCCATCCACACAACCCCACCACGCCTCCAGAAACCCCGCTCGACGCACCGTGCCCCGCGTCACCCGCCCACGACACGGCACACCCCACCGCACCCCCCCACAATGCCCCCCCACACCCCACCTCGGAAAACCCTGCTCCCTCCACACCACTCCACCACGCCTCCGAAAACACCGCTTGACCCACCCCACCCCGTGTCACCCCCCCCCCCCAAGACACGGCACACCCCCCCACCATGCCCCCCTACAACCCACCTCGAAAAACCCCGCTCCATCCACACCACCCCACGACGCCTCCCGAAACCCCGCTCGACCTACCCCACCCCGCGTCTCCCCCCACCCCAACGCAGCCCCCACGATGCGGCAGATCCCCCCCTCCTCCGACCCCACCTCGAAAAACCCGGCTCCATCCACACAACCCCACCACACCTACAAAAACACCGCTCGACCCACCCCACCAGGTGTCACCCCCCCACGACACAGCACCCCCCCACCCCACCGCACCCCCCACGACTCCCCCCCGCATCCTACCTTGAAAAACCCCACTCCCTCCACACCACCCCACCACGCCTCCGAAAACCCCACTCAACCCACCCCACCCCGCGTCACCCCCCAATAGACGGCACACCCCCCCACCCCACTGCACGCCCGGACGATGCCCCCCCGCACCGCGTCGTGTCGTGTCGTGTCATGGGGGTGGGGGGGATGTCATGGGGAGGGGGGACGCATCGCGTCGTGTCGTGTCATGGGTGGGGGGAGTGCGGTGGGGAGGTCATGGGGAGGGGGGCGGCACGTCGCCACATGGTGTGGTGCGTGACATGGTCATGGCGGGGGGGAGGGGGGGGCGGCGTGTCGTGTCATGTCATGGGGCGGGGCAAGGGGGGGTGGGGTGGGGATGGCATGGGGGGGGGGGGGGCGGTGCGCTGTGTCATGTCATGGGGCGGGGGGTGTGGGGTGGGGATGGCATGTGGGGGGGGGGGGAGGGGGGGGGCGGCGCGTCGCGACATGGTCTGCTGTGTGTTGAGGGGGGAAGGGGGACGGGCCGAATTTTGGAGGGGGGAATGTCATGTTATGTTGGGGGGGAGGGGGCGCGTCGCGTCGTATCGTGTCATGGATGGGAAGGGTGGGGTGGGGATGTCATGGGGGGAGGGGGGCGCATCGCATCATGTCATGTCATGGGGGGTGGGGGGGATGTCATGGGGGGGGCACGTCGCATCGTGTCGTGTCATGGGGGGGGCGCATCGTGTCGTGTTATGTCATGGGGGGTGCGTTGCGTCGTGTCGTGTCATGGGTGGGGGTAGGTGGGGTGGGGATGTCATGGGGGGTGGGGGGGGATGTCATGGGGGGGGCACGTTGCGTGTGGGGGTGGGGGGTGGGGGGGGATCTCATGGTGATGGGGGGGGCGGCACGTCGCGACATGGTGTGGTGTGTGTTAAGGGGGGAAGGGGGGGGGGCAAATTTTGGAGGTGGGGGGAGGGCGCGTCGTGACATGGTGTGGTGTGTGTTGGGGGGGGGGGGTGGGCATCGCGACAGGTTGTGGTGTGTGTTGGGGGGGGGGGGGGGGCGTCGCGACATGTTGTGGTGTGTGTTGAGGGGGGAAGGGGGGGGGGCAAATTTTGGAGGTGGGGGGGAGGGCGTGTCATGTCATGGGGGGGGCACGTCGCGACATGGTGTGGTGTCATGTCATGGGGCGGGGGGAGGGGGATGTCATGGGGGGGACGCTTCGTGTCGTGTCGTGTAATGGGGGGTGGGGTGGGATGTCATGGGTGGGCGCATGGCGTCATATTGTGTCATGGGGAGGGGAGTGGGGTGGGGATGTCATGGGAGGGGAGGGGGCGGGGACGGGGGCGGCACGTCGTGACATGGGGTTGTGTGTCTTGAGGGGGCGTCGTGTCATGTCATGGGGTGGGGGGGATGTCATGGGGGGGGCGCGTCGCATCGTGTTGTGTCGTGTCATGGGGGGGCGTGTCGTGTCATGTCATGTCATGGGGGGTGCGTCGCATCGCATCGTGTCGTGTCATGGGGGGTGGGGGGGATGTCATGGGGGGGAGGGGGATTGTCATGTTATGTTGCAGAGGGGGCGCATCACGTCATGTCATGGCATGGTGGGGGGGAGAAGGCGTCCCGACACCCCGCGTCACCCCACACGACACGGCACACCCCCCAACCCACCCCACCCCCCACGACGCGGCCCCCCCCCCACCCCAGCTCAAAAAACCCCGCTCCATCCACACCACCCCACCACGCCTCCAAAAACCCCACTCGACCCATTGTGCCCCGCGTCACCCGCCCATGACACGGCACACCCCACCGCACCCCCCACGATGCCCCCCCGCACCCCTTCTCGGAAAACCCTGCTCCCTCCACACCACCCCACCACGCCTCCGAAAACACCCCTCGACCCACCCCACCTCGCGTCACCCCCCCTCCCCCATGACACGGCACACCCCCCCACCCCACTGCACCCCCGCACGATGCCCCCCTGCATCCCACCTCGAAAAACCCCGCTCCATGCACACCACCCCACGACGCCTCCCGAAACCCCGCTCAACCTACCCCACCCCACGTCACCCCCCCACGACATGGCACACCCCCCCACCCCAACGCACCCCCCATGACGCGGCGCATCCCCCCCTCCTCCGACCCCACCTCGAAAAACCCCGCTCCATCCACATAACCCCACCACACCTACAAACATGCCGCTCGACCCACCCCACCCCGTGTCACCCCCCATGACACGGCACACCCCCCCACCCCACCACACCCCCCCACGACGCCCCCCTGCACCCTACCTCGAAAAACCCTGCTCCCTCCACACCACCCACCATGCCTCCGTAAACCCCGCTCGACCCACCCCACCCCCCGTCACCCCCCACGACACGGCACACCCCCCCACCCCACCGCACCGCGTCGTGTCGTGTCGTGTCATGGGGGGTGGGGGGATGTCATGGGGAGGGGGTGCGCGTCGCGTCGTGTCATGGCATGGGTGGGGGGGTGCGGTGGGGATGTCATGGGGGGGGGGGTCGCACGTCGCGACATGGTGTGGTGCGTTACATGGTCATGGGGGGGGGGGGGGGGTGGCACGTCGCGACATGGTGTGGTGCGTTACATGGTCATGGGGGGGGGGGCAGCGCGTCATGTCATGTCATGGAGTGGGGGAGGGGGGGGTGGGGTGGGGATGGCATGGGGGGGGGGGGGAACGGCGCGTTGTGTCATGTCATGGGCGGGGGGGGGGGGTTGGGGATGGCATGTGGGGGGGGAGGGGGGGGGGGCGGCACGTCGCGACATGGTGTGGTGTGTGTTGAGGGGGAAAGGGGGACGGGCCAAATTGTGGAGGGGGGGATGTCATGTTATGTTGGGGGGGAGGGGGGTGGGGACGTCATGGAGGGCGGCGCGTCGCGTCTTGTCGTGTCATGGGGGGTGGGGGGGGACGTCGGGACATGGTGGGTAAGGGGGATGCCATGGGGCGCGTCGTGTCATGTTATGGGGGGTGGGGGGGATGTCATTGGGGGGAGGGGGGTTGTCATGTTATGTTGGGGAGGGGGTGCGTCTCGTCGTGTCATGGCATGGTGGGGGGGAGGGGGCGTCGCGACACCCCGCGTCTCCCACGACACGGCACACCCCCCACCCCACCGCACCCCCCACGACGCGGCGCCCCCCCGCACCCCACCTCGAAAATCCCCGCTCCATCCATACCACCCCACCATGCCTCCAAAAACCCCGCTCGACCCACCGTGCCCTGTGTCACCCCCCATGACACGGCACACCCCCCCACCCCACCGCACCCCCCCACGAGGCCCCCCCGTACCCCACCTCAGAAAACCCCACTCCCTCCACACCACCCCACCACGCCTGCAAAAACACCGCTTGACCCACCCCACCCCGCGTCACCCCCCCTCCCCCACGACACAGCACACCCCCCCTCACCCCACCGCACCCCCCCACGACGCCCCCCTGCACCCCACCTCGAAAAACCCCACTCCATCCACACCACCCCACGACGCCTCCCGAAACCCCGCTCGACCTACCCCACCCCGCGTCACCCCCCACGAGACGGCACACCCCCCCACCCCACCGCACCCCCCACCACGCGGCGCATCGCCCCCTCCTCCGACCCCACCTCGAAAAACCCCGCTCCATCCACACCACCGCACCACGCCTACAAAAACCTTGCTCGACCCACCCCACCCTGCGTCACCCCCCCACGACACGGCACACCACCCCACTGCATCGTGTCATGTCATGGGGCGGAGGGGGGGTGGGATGGGGATGGCATGGGGGGGGGAGGTGGGGGGCGGCGCATCGTGTCATGTCATGGGGCGGGGGGGTGGGGTGGGGATGGCATGGGGGGCGGGAGGGGCGGGGGGCGGCGCGTCACGACATGGTGTGGTGTGTGTTAAGGGGGGAAGGGGGACGGGCCGAATTTTGGAGGGGGGCTACCATGTTATGTTGGGGGGATGCGTCGCGTCGTGTGGTGTCATGGGGGGGCGCATCGCGTCGTGTCGTGTCGTGGGTGGGGGGTGGGGTGGGGATGTCATGGGGGGGGCGCGTCGCATCGTGTCGTGTCATGGGGGATGGGGGGGATGTCATGGGGGGGATGTCATGGGGGGGGCACGTCGCGTGTGCGGGGGGGTGTGTTGAGGGGGGAAGGGGGGGGGCAAATTTTGGAGGTGGGGGGAGGGCGCGTTGCGACATGGTGTGGTGTGTGTCGGGGGGGGGCATCGCGACATGTTGTGGTGTGTGTTGAGGGGGGAAGGGGGGGGGCCGAATTTTGAAGGTGGGGGGGAGGGCATGTCATGTCATGGGGGGGGGCACGTCGTGACATGGTGTGGTGTGTGTTGAGGGGGGAAGGGGGGGCGCGTCGCGACATGGTGTGGTGTCATGTCATGGGGCGGGAGGAGGGGGATGTCATGGGGGAGATGCTTCATGTCGTGTTGTGTCATGGGGGGTGGGGTGGCATGTCATGGGTGGGCGCGTCGCGTCGTGTCGTGTCATGGGGAGGGGGGTGGGGTGGGGATGTCATGGGGGGGAGGGGGCGTGGACGGGGCGGCACGTCGTTACATGGGGTTCTGTGTGTTGAGGGGGCGTCGTGTCATGTCATGGGGCGGGAGGGATGTCATGGGGGGCGCGTCGCATCGTGTCGTGTCATGTCATGGGGAGGGCGCATCGCGTCGCGTCGTGTTGTGTCGTGGGGGGTGGGGGGGATGTCATGGGGGGCGCGTCGCATCGCGTCATGTCATGGGGGGATGCGTAGCATCGTATCGTGTCGTGTCATGGGGGGGCGCGTCGCGTCCTGTCGTGTCATGGGGGGTGGGGGGATGTCATGGGGGGGGAGCGGGGTTGTCATGTTATGTTGGGGAGGGGGCGCGTCGCATCGTGTCGTGGCATGGTGGGGGGAGGGGGCATCGTGACACCCCCCGTCACCCCCCAAGACACGGCACACCCCTCACCCCATCGCACTCCCCCACGACGCGGCGCCCCCCCCACCCCACCTCGAAAAACCCCGCTCCATCCACACCACCCCACCACGCCTCCAAAAACCCCGCTCGACCCACCGTGCCCGCGTCACCCCCCCACGACACAGCACAGCCCCCCACCCCACCGCACCCCCCCACGACGCCCCCCCGCACCCCACCTCGGAAAACCCCGCTCCCTGCACACCACCCCACTACGCCTCCAAAAACACCGCTCGACCCACCCCACCCCGTGTCACACAACCCTCCCCCACGACACGGCACACCCCCCCCACCCCACCGCACCCCCCCATGATGCCCCCCCGCACCTCACCTGGAAAAACCCTGCTCCATCCACACCACCCCACGACGCCTCCCGAAACCACGCTCGACCTACCCCACCCCGTGTCACCCCCCACGAGACGGCACACCCCCCCACCCCACTGCACCCCCCATGACACGGTGCATCCCCCCTCCTCCGACCCCACCGCAAAAAACCCCGCTCCATCCACACCACCCCACCACGCCTACAAAAACCCCGCTCGACCCACCCCACCCCGCGCCACCCCCCCATGACATGGCACACCCCACCCTGCGTCATGGGGGGGGGGGGGGTGGGGATGTCGTGTAGTGTCAAGGGGGTGGGGGCGCGTTGTGTCGTGTCATGGGGGGTGGGGTGGGGATGTCATGGGGCCCGGCGCGTCGCGTCGTCTCATGTCAAGGGGGGGTGCGTTGCGTCGTGTCGTGTCATGGGTGGGGGGGGTGGGGTGGGGATGTCATGGGAGGGAGGCGCGTCGCGTCGTGTCGTGTCATGGGGGGTGGAGGGGATGTCATGGGGGGGGCATGTCGCGTCGTGTCGTGTCATGGGGGGGGTGGGGTGGGGATGTCATGGGGAGGGGGGGGCGTGTCGCGTCGTGTCATGTCATGGGGGGGTGCGTCGCATCGTGTCGTGTCATGGGTGGGGGGGTGGGGTGAGGATGTCATGGGGGGGGGGAGGGGGGAGCGTCGCGTCGTGTCGTGTCATGGGGGGTGGGGGGGATTTCATGGGGGGGCATGTAGCGTCGTGTCGTGTCATGGGGGGTGGGGGGATGTCATGGCGGGGGGCACATCACGTCGTGTCGTGTCATGGGGGGCGGCGCATTGCATCGTGTCGTGTTATGGGTGGGGGGGGGTGGGGATGTCATGGTGAGGGGGGGGGGGAGGGGGGCACATCGCGACATGGTATGGTGTGTTGAGGGGGGAAGGGGGGGGGGGCAAATTTTGGAGGTGGGGGAAGGGCACGTCGCGACATGGTGTGGTGTGTGTTGGGGGGGGGGGGGTGTCGCGACATGTTGTGGTGTGTGTTGAGGGGGGAAGGGGGGGGGGGCGAATTTTGGTGGTGGGGGGGAAGGTGTGTCATGTCATGGGGGGGGGGGGGGGGCGCGTTGCGACATGGTGTGGTGTGTGTTGATGGGGGAAGGGGGGCGCATCGCGACATGGTGTGGTGTCATGTCATGGGGCGGGGGGAGGGGGATGTCATGGGGTTGGGCGCTTCGTATCGTGTCATGTCATGAGGGGTGGGGTGGGATGTCATGGGTGGGCACGTCGCGTCGTGTCATGTCATTGGGAGGGGGTGGGGTGGGGATGTCATGGGGGGGGGCGGGGGCGGCGCGTCGTGACATGGGGTTGTGTGTGTTGAGGGGACATCGTGTCATGTCCTAGGGAGGGGGGGATGTCATTGGGGGGGACGTGTCACGTTGTGTCGTGTCATGGGGGGCGCGTCGTGTCGTGTCGTGTCATGGGTGGGGGGGATGGGGTGGGGATGTCATGGGGGGGCGCGTCGCGTTGTGTCGTGTCATGGGTGGGGGGTGGGGTGGGGATGTCATGAGGGGGGGCCGCGTCGCGTCGTGTCGTGTCATGGGGGGTGGGGGGGATGTCATGGGGGGGCACGTCGCGTCGTGTCGTGTCATGGGGGGTGGGGGGGATGTCATGGGGGGGCAGGTTGCGTCGTGTCGTGTCATGGGGGGGCGCGTCGCGTCGTGTCGTGTCATGGGGGGCGCGTTGCATCGTGTTGTGTCATGGGTGGGGGGGTGGGGTGGGAATGTCATGGAGGGGGGGCGCGTCGCGTCATGTCATGTTATGGGGGATGGGGGGGATGTCATGGTGGGGGGCACGTCACGTCGTGTCGTGTCATGGGGGGCGGCGCGTCGCATCGTGTCGTGTTATGGGTGGGGCGGTGGGGTGGGGATGTCATGGTGAGGGGGGGAGGGGGGCACGTCGCGACATGGTGTGGTGTGTGTTGAGGGGGGAAGGGGGGGGGGGCAAATTTTGGAGGTGGGGGGAGGGCACGTCGCGACATGGTGTGGTGTGTGTTGGGGGGGGGGGGGGGGGGCGTCGCGACATGTTGTGTGTGTTGAGGGGGGAAGGGGCGGGCCGAATTTTGGTGGGGGGGAAGGCGTGCCATGTCATGGGGGGCGCACGTCGCGACATGGTGTGGTGTGTGTTGATGGGAGAAGGGGGGGCGCGTCACGACATGGTGTGGTGTCATGTCATGGGGCGGGGGGAGGGGGATGTCATGGGGGGGGGGGCACTTCGTGTCGTGTCATGTCATGGGGGGTGGGGTGGGATGTCATGGGTGGGCACATCGCGTCGTGTCGTGTCATGGGGAGGTGGGTGGGGTGGGGATGTCATGGGGGGGGGGGGGGGGGGGGCGGGAGCGGGGGCGGGGGCGGCGAGTCGTGACATGGGGTTGTGTGTGTTGAGGGGGCGTCGTGTCATGTCCTGGGGTGGGGGAACGTCATGCGGGGGGCGCGTCGCATCGTGTCGTGTCGTGTCATGGGGGGCGCGTCGCGTCGCGTCGTGTTGTGTCATGGGGGGTGGGGGGATGTCATGGGGGGGTGCGTCGTGTCGTGTGATGGGGGAGGGCACGTCGCGTCGCATCGTGTCGTGTCATGGGGGGTGGGGGGATGTCATGGGGGAGGCGCATCGCGTCGTGTCGTGTCACGGGGGGTGGTGGGGATGTCATGGGGGGGGAGGGGGGTTGTCATGTTATGTTGGGGAGGGGGCGCGTCACGTCGTGTGGTGGCATGGTGGGTGGGGAGGGGGCATCGCGACACTCCGCGTCACCCCCCATGACACGACACACCCCCCCACCCCACCGCACCTCCCTACGACGTGGCGCCCCCCCACTCCACCTCAAAAAACCCCACTCCATCCACACCACCCCAGCACGCCTCCAAAAACCCCACTCGACAACCGTGCCCCGCGTCACCCACCCAGGACACGGCACACCCCACCGCACCCCCCCACGATGCCCCCCCACACCCCACCTCGGAAAACCCCGCTCCCTCCACACCATACCACCACGCCTCCAAAAACACTGCTCGACCCACCCCACCCCGCATCACCCCCCTCCCCCAAGACACGGCACACCCCCCCACCCCACCGCACCCCCCCACCATGCCCCCGTGCACCCCACCCCGAAAAACCCCGCTGCATCCAGACCACCCCACGATGCCTCCTAAAACCCCGCTTGACCTACCCCACCCCGCGTCACCCCCCACCCCAACGCACCCCCCACGACGCGGCGGATCCCCCCCTCCTCCGACCCCACCTCGAAAAACCCGGCTCCATCCACACAACCCCACCACACCTACAAAAACGCCGCTCGACCCACCCCACCCCGTGTCACCCCCCCACAACACAGTACCCCCCAGACCCCACCGCACCCCCCACGACTCCCCCCCACATCCTATCTCAAAAAACCCCGCTCCCTCCACACCACCCCACCACTCCTCCGAAAACCCCGCTCGACCCACCCCACCCCGCGTCACCCCCCAATACACGGCACACCCCCCCACCCCACTGCACGCCCGGATGATGCCCCCCCGCACCGTGTCGTGTTGTGTCGTGTCATGGGGGGTGGGGGGGATGTCATGGGGAGGAGTGGCGCGTCGCGTCGTGTCCTGTCATGGGTGGGGGGGGTGCGGTGGGGATGTCATGGGGAGGGGGGGCGGCACGTCGCGACATGGTGGTGCGTGACATGGTCATGGGGGGGGGGGGAGGGGGGGTGGCGCGTCGTGTCATGTCATGGGGCGGGGCAAGGGGGGGTGGGGTGGGGATGGCATGGGGGGGGGAGGGGGGGGCGTCGCGTTGTGTCATGTCATGGGGCGGGGGGGTGGGGTGGGGATGGCATGTGGGGGGGGAGTGGGGGGGCGGCGCGTTGCGACATGGTGTGGTGTGTGTTGAGGGGGGAAGGGGGACGGGCCGAATTTTGGAGGGGGGAATGTCATGTTATGTTGGGGGAGGGGGCGCGTCGCGTCGTGTCGTGTCATGGGTGGGGGGGTGGGGTGGGGATTTCATGGTGACGGGGGGAGGGGGGGCGGCATGTCGCGACATGGTGTGGTGTGTGTTGAGGGGGGAAGGGGGGGGGCAAATTTTGGAGGTGGGGGGAGGGCGCGTCGCGACATGGTGTGGTGTGTGTTGGGGGGGGGCATCCCGACATGCTGTTGTGTGTGTTGAGAGGGGAAGGGGGGGGGGGCGAATTTTGGAGGTGGGGGGCAGGGCGTGTCATGTCATGGGGGGGGGGGGGCGCGTCGCGACATGGTGTGGTGTCATGTCATGGGGCGGGGGGAGGGGGATGTCATGGGGGGGACGCTTCATGTCATGTCGTGTCATGGGGGGTGGGGTGGGATGTCATGGGTGGGCGCATCGCGTCATGTCGTGTCATGGGGAGGGGGGTGGGGTGGGGATGTCATGGGGGGGGGGGGGGAGGGGGCGGGGACGGGGGTGGCACGTCGTGACATGGGGTTGTGTGTGTTGAGGAGGCGTCGTGTCATGTCATGGGGTGGGGGGGATGTCATGGGGGGGCGCATCGCATCGTGTCGTGTCGTGTCATGGGGGGTGGGGGGGATGTCATGGGGGGGCGCGTCGCGTCGTGTCGTGTCATGGGGGGTGGGGGGATGTCATGGGGGGTGAGGGGGGTTGTCATGTTATGTTACGGAGGGGGCGCGTCGTGTCGTGTCGTGGCATGGTGGGGGGGAGGGGGCGTCGCGACACCCCGCGTCACCCCCCACGACACGGTACACCCCCCCACCCCACCGCAACCCCCACGACGCGGCGCCCCACCCACCCCACCTCAAAAAACCCCGCTCCATCCACACCACCCCATCACGCCTCCAAAAACCCCACTCAACCCACTGTGCCCCGCGTCACCCACCTATGACATGGCACACCCCACCGCACCCCCCACGACGCCCCCCTGCACCCCACCTCGGAAAACCCCGCTCCATGCACACAACCCCACGATGCCTCCCGAAACCCCGCTCGACCTACCCCACCCCGCGTCACCCCCCCACGACACAGCACACACCCCCACCCCACCGCACCCCCACGATGAGGCGCATCCCCCCTCCTCCGACCCCACCTCGAAAAACCCCGCTCCATCCACACAACCCCACCACACCTACAAACACGCCGCTCCACCCACCGCACCCCGTGTCACCCCCCTACAACACAGCACCCCACCGCACCCCCCACGACTCCCCCCCGCATCCTACCTCGAAAAACCCCGCTCCTCGAAAAACCCCGCTCCTTCCACACCACCCCAACACGCCTCTGAAAACACCGCTCGACCCACCCCACCCCGCCTCACCCCCCCTTCCCCAACGACACGGCACACCCCCCCACCCCTCCGAACCCCCGCACGACGCCCCCCTGCACCCCACCTCGAAAAACCCCGCTCCATGCACACCACCCCACGACGCCTCCCAAAACCCCGCTTGACCTACCCCACCCCGCGTCACCCCCCCACGACACGGCACACCCCCCCACCCCACCACAGCCCCCATGACGTGGCGCATCCCCCCTCCTCCGAACCCACCTCGAAAAACCCCGCTCCATCCACACAACCCCACCACACCTACAAACACGCCGCTCGACCCACCCCACCCCGTGTCACCCCCCACGACACGGCACACCCCCCCACCCCACCGCACCCCCCACGACGCCCCCCCGCACCCTACCTCGAAAAACCCTGCTCCCTCCACACCACCCCACCATGCCTCCGAAAACCCCGCTCGACCCACACCACCCCCCGTCACCCCCCACGACACGGCACACCCCCCCACCCCACCGCACGCCTGGACGATGCCCCCCGCACCGCGTCGTGTCGTGTCGTGTCATGGGGGGTGGGGGGGATGTCATGGGGAGGGGGGGCGCGTCGCGTCGTGTCATGGCATGGGTGGGGGGTGTGCGCTGGGGATGTCATGGGGAGGGGGGGTGGCACGTCGCGACATGGTGTGGTGCATGACATGGTCATGGGGGGGGGAGGGGGAACGCTATGGAGGATGGAAGGAGAAGTGTAGACTCATGATGGAATGGGCATTGTTTGTTACACAAGTGAATTAGGTTCCAAGATTGAGACTTGGACTCATAAACACAATCTTGTGTATGTGGACAATGACATTGACACTTTACTGAAATGAAAAGAGTACTATCATTGCATTAAGAAAGGAAGCAAGTACAATGCTTTATAGGAAAGTAGGAAACTGCAGTAGGCACCATTGTGCATATGGGATAAGTTAGCCTGCATGTCCTTGACCCTGAGACTCCATACAAAGAGGCTGTTTGAGTGTGATTGCTGATTCTCAACACCCCTCCTCAATCACAACTAGGAAAGGCACAAAGTGTGTAGAGGTTGTAATGAGAACCACCTGCAAAGTGTGGGTATACCAGAGACATGGCAAAACACCAGAGGCTGTCGCAGAAAAAGCTAAGTGTGGGTACCATAAACATGGTGGACATCCAGAGGCTGTAACAGGGGCCTCACAAAGTGTACAAGGACTGTAATGCCAAGTTACATAAGGAGTTTACATAGCTTATGGCAGGAAGCATTAGGGCAAGGAAAAATACAAGGCTATTAAAACAGTCTATCAGAATTATGAGAGTACAAGGACTGATGAGTCTTGTCCTTCCGATCCTGGTGATCTTCATCTTCTTCTTCCTTTGCTTCATTTTCTTCTTCTTCTTTGACTGCGACTAGATAGGCCTTTTGGGATCTCTTTCTTGCGTGGCAGAACTTCTCGGTGTGTCCGGTCCTTTTGCAGAAGTCACAAAAGAGTTGATCTTTCTTTCCTTTGTACCTGTTGCCAACATATAATGCATGCTCATCTCTAGAGGTACTTGGTTCTTCTTTAGTTTTTAGCTTCTTTTCTTCTTCTAACAGTGATGCCTGGATATCAACAAGTTCAGGATTTGGCATGTTGATTAAAGTTGTTGATACGTTATTATATTCAGGAGGCAAGCTCTTAAGTAGAACACCGATGCAAACATCTTCATCCATTTTAATGTTGATTCCTGCAAGTTGGGTTAGGAGTCCTTCCATGTAATTAAGATGTGTGGCAAGTGATGTGCTGGACTTCATGTCAAGCCTGAACAATTCAATTAGGAGACCATACTTTGATGATTTAGATTGTGCACCGAACAGGGTGTCAAGTCTTTTCCATGTATCCTGTGAGGTCTCACAGTTATCCACGTGATGGATATAACTGTCATCTAGCTCCAATTTGATAATGACCTGGGCTCTGTCATCATTCTTTTGCCAAGTAGTTGCAAGGTCCGCGTCCCGCGGTTTCTTCTCTTTGCCATTTGTGATGGCCCAGAGACCCTTCTTCATCAGGATGAGCTTGATGCGGGTTTGCCAAGTGTGGAATCTGACTCCTTTGAATCGAGCATTTGGCGAGTCTTTGCCGATGTTAGATTTACGGGAACAATAGCAAATCAACTTCAGACTTTATTAGATTTGAGCAACATAAGAATTGATTGAGAGACACAAGTGCTAAAAAGCACTAACTGAGTGTCAATGAATACCAAATCTGCAAAAGTCTTTTACTCCAAGTGATCTTCCCCTTCTTGATTTGATGCTGATGTCTTCAGATCTGAGTGACAGTACTTTAACAAACTTTAGAGAGTATTGCTCAGTGATTAAAATTACTTTTGATAACTTCAGTGAGAGAAAGAGTAAAAAATGTCAATATTTTGAAGCTTTTGGCTATGGTGGAATTAGGGTTTCTGAGAAAGGGGCCTGGTTTTTTGCTGATTGCAGGAGCTACAGTGCATCATTTTCAAAAATTTTTACATATCTAGGAAGCTTATGTCATGGGCTACCAAAGCCCGATGGAGATTGCCAACATCGTGGTCAGTATATAGCGCGCAGGTGCCACGAACAGAATCGGCGCGGATCTGGACATCGAGGTCGAATTTGAGCAATGCTGGAGCTTTAGATCATCAACGTTGGTGTTTAAAGTGAGAGGAAGCTGCGCCCTGAGCCAAGGAACATTTCTCCAGAAGAAATCGTGTTGAAATTCTGCCTGGTTGAAGAGTTATGGAAGCTCCAAGCAACGTAGGTCCTGTCTGGCTATGGCAGACACAGAACAGAGATTGGGGATTTTCACAATGCTGAGCTCCAGATGGTCCAATGTCCTAGATTGATGTGATACAGGGAAGCTTTATGAGTTGGGGAATACTTTTCCAGAAGGAAGCTCCAAGAGATTTGACCTGTGGAGTGAGATATAAGCAGTTCAATCTGACATGGTGCTGCTGGCTATGGCTGCCATGGAAGCTTCAGTGAGAGTAGAGTTGAGAAAAGAAGTCATACACTGACACTGAGCTGGATGGAGGTTCAGAAGAATCAAGAGAGGCTGGAGAAGCAATGCCATGCCCAACTGGGCTCTGATACCATGTTAGAAATGTGGGATCTAGAGCATGACATAACCGGAAGCTATGGAGGATGGAAGGAGAAGTGTAGACTCATGATGGAATGGACATTGTTTGTTACACAAGTGAATTAGGTTCCAAGATTGAGACTTGGACTCATAAACACAATCTTGTGTATGTGGACAATGATATTGACACTTTACTGAAATGAAAAGAGTACTATTATTGCATTAAGAAAGGAACCAAGTACAATGCTTTATAGGAAAGTAGGAAACTGCAGTAGGCACCATTGTGCATATGGGATAAGTTAGCCTGCATGTCCTTGACCCTGAGACTCCATACAAAGATACTGTTTGAGTGTGATTGCTGATTCTCAACAGTGGGGTGGGGATGGCATGTGGGGGGGGAGGGGGGGGCGGCACGTCGCGACATGGTGTGGTGTGTATTGAGGGGGGAAGGGGGACGGGCCAAATTGTGGAGGGGGGGATGTCATGTTATGTTGGGGGGGAAGGGGGGCGCGTCGCGTTGTTTCATGTCATGGGTGGGGGGGTGGGGTGGGGATGTCATGGGGGGGGGGGGGGGGGGGGGGCGCGTCGAGTCGTGTCGTGTCATGGGGGGTGGGGGGGGATGTCATGGGGGGGGCACGTCGTGTCACGTCGTGTCCTGTCATGGGAGGGCGGGTGGGGTGGGGATGTCATGGGGGGCGTGTCCTATCATGGGGGGGCGCGTCACGTCGTGTCGTGTCATGGGTGGGGGGGTGTGGGGGGGCATGTCATGGGGGGGGGCACGTCACGTCGTGTCGTGTCATGGGGGGTGGGGGGGGATGTCATGGGAGGGGCACGTTGCGTGTGGGGGGTGGGTTGGGGATGTCATGGTGAGGGGGGGGCGGCACATTGCGACATGGTGTGGTGTGTGTTGAGGGGGGAAGGGGGGGGAAAATTTTGGAGATGGGGGGAGGGCGCGATGCGACATGGTGTGGTGTGTGTTGGGGTGGGAGTCGCGACATGTTGTGGTGTGTGTTGAGGGGGGAAGGGGGGGGCCGAATTTTGGAGGTGGGGGGGAGGGCGTGTCATGTCATGGAGGGGGGGGGGGCATCGCGACATGGTGTGGTGTGTGTTGAGGGGGGGAGGGGGGCACGTCGCGACATGGTGTGGTGTCATGTCATGGGGCGGGGGGAGGGGGATGTCATGGGGGGGGACGCTTCGTGTCGTGTCGTGTCATGGAGGGTGGGGTGGGATGTCATGGGTGGGCGCATCGCGTTGTGTCGTGTCATGGAGAGGGGGGTGGGGTGGGGATGTCATGGGGGGGGGAGGGGGCGGGGACGGGGGCGGCACGTCCTGACATGGGGTTGTGTGTGTTGAGGGCGCATCGTGTCATGTCATGGGGCGGGAGGGATGTCATGGGGGGGCGCGTCGCGTCGTGTTGTGTCATGTCATGGGGGGGCGTGTCGCATCCCGTCGTGTTGTGTCATGGGGGGTGGGGGGGATGTCATGGGGGGACACGTCGCGTCGTGTCGTGTCATGGGGGGGCTCATTGCGTCACATCGTTTCGTGTCATGGGGGGTGGGGGGGATGTCATGGGGGGGCGCGTCGCATCGTGTCGTGTCATGGGGGGTGCATCGCATCATGTCATGTCATGGGGGGTGGGGGGGATGTCATGGGGGGGAGGGGGGTTGTCATGTTATGTTGGGGAGGGGGTGCATCGCGTCGTGTCGTGGCATGGTGGGGGGGAGGGGGCGTCGCGACACCCCGCGTCACCCCCACGACACGGCATACCCCCCCACCCCACCGCACCCCCCCACGACGCGGCGCTTCCCCCCACCCCACCTCGAAAAACCCCGCACCATCCACACCACCCCACCACGCCTCCAAAAACCCCGCTCGACCCACCGTGCCCCGCATCACCCCCCATGACACGGCACACCCCCCCACCCCACCGCACCCCCCCACGACGCCCTCCCGCACCCCACCTCGGAAAACCCCGCTCCCTCCACACCACCCCACCACGCCTCCGAAAACACCGCTCGACCCACCCCACCCCGCGTCACCCCCCCTCCCCCATGACACGGCACACGCCCCCTCACCCCACCGCACCCCCCCAAGATGCCCCCCCGCACCCCACCTCGAAAAATCCCACTCCATCCACACCACCCCACGACGCCTCCCAAAACCCCGCTCGACCTACCCCACCCCGCGTCACCCCCCACGACACGGCACACCCCCCCACCCCACCGCACCCCCCACGACGCGGCGCATCGCCCCCTCCTCTGACCCCACCTCGAAAAACCCTGCTCCATCCACACCACCGCACCACGCCTACAAAAACATCGCTCGACCCACCCCACCCCGCGTCACCCCCCGATGACACGGCACACCCCCCCACCGCGTTGTGTCATTTCATGGGGCGGAGGGGGGGTGGGGATGGCATGGGGGGGGGCGGCACATCGTGTCATGTCATGGGGCGGGGGGGTGGGGTGGGGATGGCATGGGGGGTGGGAAGGGCGGGGGGCGGCGCGTCGCGACATGGTGTGGTGTGTGTTGAGGGGGGAAGGGGGACGAGCCGAATTTTGGAGGGGGGGCTGTCATGTTATGTTGGGGGGGTACGTGGCGTCGTGTGGTGTCATGGGGGGGCACGTCGCGTCGTGTCGTGTCGTGGGTGGGGGGTGGGGTGGGGATGTCATGGGGGGGGCGCGTGTTGAGATATCGAGCTCCACTCGTGATACGCCAGGGTGACCGTTGTGCATTTATGTCACCGACGTGTCAGTTGCAGATGCGGTTGGTACACCGCCCATGAATAATAGCTAGATGACAGCTATCCTTATCTACTCTAGTTTGTGGCTCAGTTAGTATGCCACCTTAGTCAGTTGTCTTTGGTTTGAGACCCATATATAGGGTTCTTCTATTTCTTTGTATGAGAGTTCTTTTTTGCTTCCACCTCTGTGTGTATTTCCCCATTGTGCAAGCAAGAAAGCTACAAGTGAGACTCCTTCCTTCTCTCCCACAATCTTAACATGGTATCAGAGCCTTGTTCGTGGTAAGGAGCTCAAGAAAGTAAGCCAAGCTCGCGGTGTTCTGGTAAGACCAGCAGTGTTGCTTTCATTTTCTGTTTTGGAAGCAGATCTCTGCAGGTAGCACAGCCGAAAAGTGCAAGAGTGCATTGTCTCAGGTTGAGACGCCCTTCGCGACCCTATTTTTTTGATTTGAGGCCATTTCGGGGCCTGTTTTGGAGGCGGAAGTTTTCTGCACGCACTCAGGAAAAGACCCTATTTTATGCTGTGTGACCACTGTTCTATAGGTCGGTGAAAAGTTACTGTAGAAATTGCATCGTATGCTTGTGCTCAGAGACATTGGGAGTTTCAAAATCATCCTTGGTTCCTTTTTCTGCAAAATCGTCACTAGGAAGTGACTGTGTGGTCAAATACCACTTTCGCCAGTTTTGCAAATTTGCCCTTGTGAGGGTGAAGCTGAGTTTTTGTAGTGACAAAATTTTTTGCACTGTTCTGTAATGGCGTCTGATTCTCTTTCACTGATTGTAACTGAAAAGTTTGACAAGAACAACTTCTAGGCATGGAAGTTTAGGATGACGAATTTCCTTATGGGAAAAGGATATTGGGAATTTGTTGCAGGAAATGAAGAAGAACCAGTTCTTCCCGATGTTCCCAATCAACAGCAAATCCAGGCATTTAAAGCATGGCATGAGAGAGCCAGGAAAGTTATGTATTGGCTGTCTATCAGTATTTCAGACTCTATGATTGTGCATATTCAGGATGCAAGTACGCCAAAGGAGGCATGGGATACTTTGTCAAAAATGTATAGCACGAATACGCAAGCCAGGAAAATGCAGCTCAAGCAAGAGTTGCATAATGTGCAAAGAGAAAATATGAGCATCAATGACTACCACATGAAGGTGAAGAAGATTGCAGATGCACTTGCTTCCATTGGGTCGCCAGTGGAAGATGATGATTTAGTTTCTGTGACCTTGAATGGTCTAGGAAAGGATTATGCACAGTTTTGGACATCCATTTTAGTTCGTGAAAGATTTCCTGATTTTGAGGAGTTGATTGCTCTTCTTATTTATGAGGAACAGAGAAATGGTGGTGCATCTTCTTCAGGAGGAACTTCAAAAGAAACTGTCTTCTACTCAAATGCTGGAAGAGGTAGAGGCAGAGGTAGAGGAGGCCGATTTGGAGGCCGTGGCAGAAATCAGAATATGTAGCAAACTCAAGAAAACCAGTCCTATGGAGGAGGACGTGGTAACTCTAGAGGCAGGGGGAGCCAAAGAGGTCGTGGTGGATGGCAAAGAGGCCAAAATGCAAACAGTAATGTTGAATGCTATTACTGTGGTAAAATGGGTCATATGGCTAAAGACTGCTATAAAAAGTAGAATGACATCATGAATGGAAAACTGCAACAAGGGAACTATGCATCTTCTAGTAGACAGGGTGATGATAGAAATGAGCATTTGTTTATGGTGCAGCACATGAACAATTCTGTGACAAGTGCAGAAGAAAGCAATGATGTATGGTATGTTGACTCAGGTGCATCAAACCACATGACAGGTCATACAGAATGGATGGAGGATGCAAGGAAAATGGAAAAACCAGGATTTGTGGAGACTGGTGATGATACTGCACATCCTATTGTGCAGATTGAAAAAATTCCTTTGTCTATGCAGGATGGGAAAAAGAAATACCTGTCCGATGTATTTCATGTCCCGAATATCACCAAGAATCTCGTTTCTGTTGGTCAAATGGTTGAGCAGGGCTTGCAGGTCAGATTTAATCCTCATGGATGCTTTGTTGAGGATATGAAAAATAAAGGTCGCTTGATAGCAAAGGAAAGAAGAAGGGCAGAATGTTTACGTTGGATGCAGACATGTCTGAATTGAGTGCAGCAATGTTTGCACATGGGACCAGTGTAGTTGCAGATATTGATATCTCGCATAAACGCATTGGTCATGTTAATGTACAACGACTTAAATCAATGCAGGCCCAAAACATTGTTGCAGGATTGCCTAAATTCAAGGTTGCAGAAATGCATAAGGTATGTGAAGCCTGTCAGTTTGGAAAACAGGCAAGGAAACCATTTCCTAGACATGTTCAAGAGAGTAAGAAGCCATTGGAATTAATCCACTCTGATGTGTGGACCACTAAAGCTGCATCTCTTGGAGGCTGTCATTATTTTGTTACTTTTATTGATGACTATAGCAGAAAAGTTTGGGTGTATTTTATGAAAAAAAAAAGTGAAGTTTTTGGGCATTTCAAAACTCTTAAAGCTATGGTTGAAAAAGAAACAGGCCTGCAAATAAAATGCCTAAGGTCAGATGGAGGGGGAGAGTACCTCTCAAATGAGTTTGCAAGATTCTTGTAGGAGCATGGCATAAAGCAACAATATTCATGCAGTCATACCCCACAGCAAAATGGAATTGTAGAAAGAAAAAACAGGCATATTGGAGAGGTATCTCGTGCCATGCTCAATGAAAAACAGGCCCCGCGTCGTGGGGGGCTGCGGTGGGGTGGGGGGGTGTGTCATGTCGTGGGGGATGATGCACCCCCTCCCCCCACCATGCCACGACACGATGCGATGCGCCCCCTCCCCAACATAACATGACAACCCCCCTCCCCCCCCATGACATCCCCCCACCCCCCATGACACGACACGACGCGACGCGCCCCCCCATGACACGACACGATACGACGCTATGCGTCCCCCCATGACATGACACAACATGACGCGCCCCCCCATGACATCCCCCCCACCCCCCATGACACAACACGACGCGACGCGACGCGCCCTCCCCATGACACGACACGACACGATGGGACGCGCCCCCCCATGACATCCCTCCCTCCCCATGACATGACACGACGCCCCCTCAACACACACAACCCCATGTTACGACGTGCCGCCCCGTCTGCACCCCCTCCCCCCCCCCCCATGACATCCCCACCCCACGCCCCTCCCCATGACATGACACGATGCGACGCGCCCACCCATGACATCCCACCCCACCCCCCATGGCACGACACGACACGAAGCGTCCCCCCCCATGAGATCCCCCTCCCCCCGCCCCATGACATGACATGACACCATGTTGCGACGCGCCCCCACTTCCCCCCTCAATACACACCACACCATGTCACGATGCACCCCCCCCCCCCCCCATGACATGACACGGCCTCCCCCCCACCTTCAATATTCGGCCCCCCCCTTCCCCCCTCAACACACACCACAACATGTCGCGATGCCCCCCCCCCCCCCAACACACACCACACCATGTCGCAACGCGCCCTCCCCCCACCACCAAAATTTGCCCCCCCCCCCCCTTCCCCCCTCAACACACACCACACCATGTCGCAACGTGCCGCCCCCCCCTTTCCATGACATCCCCACCCCACCCCACCCCACACGCGACGTGCCCCCCCCATGACATCCCCCCCCCACCCCCCATGACACGACACAACGCGACGCACTGTCAAGATTGTGGGAGAGAAGAAAGGAGTCTCACTTGTAGCTTTCTTGCTTGCACAATGGGGGAATACACACAGAGGTGGAGGCTGAAAACAGTTTTCCTCTTCTTAGTTGTGTAAGCCAAAAAGAACTCTCATACAAAGAAATAGAAGAACCCTATATATGGGTCTCAAAGCAAAGACAACTAACTAACGTGGCATACTAACTGAGCCACAAACTAGAGTAGATAAGGATAGCTGTCATCTAGCTATTATTCATGGGCGGTGTACCAACCGCATCTGCAACTGAGACGTCGGTGACATAAATGTACAACGGTCACCCTGGCGTATCACGAGTGGAGCTCGATATCTCAACACTCCCCCTTGAGCTCAATCCCAATTCCTGCACACCAAGCAGGTCTCTGAACTTGCGTAGCTTCTCTGCGCCCAATGCCTTCGTTAATATGTCAGCTACCTGATCCTCTGTGTTGACATAAACTAGATCAATAAGACCTAGTAAAACCCTCTCTCGCACATAGTGATAATGCACCTCAATGTGCTTTGTTCTAGCATGATAGACTGGGTTATTTGCCAAGTGTATACTACTCATGTTGTCACAATAAATGACAACTGGTCCATCTGTAGACTGATGCATATCATAAAGTAGCTTATGCAACCAAGCTACCTCACATGCAGCCATTGCTGCACCCCTGTACTCAGCCTCTGTGCTCGACAAGGCATTTGTAGGCTGTTTCTTGCTGCTCTAAGTGACTGCAGCACTCCCAAAAGAGAACACATATCCACTGGTAGATCGTCTATCAGAAATACTACCAGCCCAATCAGCATCAGTGTATCCATGCAACTGTATCTGAACCCCAGTCTCATAAAATAGTCCATAGTGCAATGTGGACTTCACATACCTGAGTATGTGTCTAGCCGCATCCAAATGTGGTTTCCTTGGAGCCTGCATAAACTGACTTACCAATCCAACAACATAGGTCAAATCTGGCCTGGTAATAGTCATATAAATCAAACTTCCTACTATGCGTCTGTACATAGTAGGGTCTTCTAGAAGCTCACCTGCATCTGTGCTCAGCTTCACATTCTGCTCTAAAGGAACTGAAATAGGCTTACAGCCTGTCATCCCATATTTGGACAGCATGTCCAATCCATACTGCCTCTGCAAGAGCTGTATCCCACTTGGTGATCTAATCACCTCAATGCCCAAGAAATAACGCAGCTCTCCCAAATCCTTCATCTCAAACTTCTGCTTCAATAGCATTTTCACATGAAGGATATCTTCATCACTGTCACCTGTCATAATCAAATCATCAACATAAATGACAAGTAGCATAATATCTTTCTCTGTTTTTCTCACATAAAGTGAGAAATCTGCCTTGGAAATCTGAAAGCCAATAGTGACAAGATACTGTCCTATCTTGTCAGACCATACTCTAGGTGCTTGCTTCAAGCCATACAAGGCTTTTTTCAACCTGCAAACAAACTCAGGATGAACAGCATGCACATAACTTGATGGCTACTCCATATAGACCTCTTCTTGCAAATCACCATGCAAGAAGGCATTCTTTACATCCATCTGATGTAAAGACCATCCCTTTGATGCAGCTATAGCAATGACTGCTCTTACGGTTGCCATCCTTGCAACCGGACTGAATGTTTCTTCATAGTCAATGCCATATGTTTGTGCATACCCCTTGACTACTAATCTTGCCTTGTATCTGTTCACAGAACCATCTGCATTGTGCTTCACCTTATAAACCCACTTACAGCCAATTGCATTTTTACCTTTAGGTAAAGGTACCAATTTCCATGTAGCATTTGCTTCCAAGGCATCCATTTCTTCATCCATGGCTTTCTCCCATTTTTCTTTTCCCATGACTTCCTCAAAAGAAGTGTGTTCTGGTTCTTGTATTACTTTAACCATATATGCATAGTGAATGGCTGTAAATCCATCATATTTCAGCCTATCCACAGGATACCTAGCTCTCGTAGACCTGCGCAAAGTAGGTTCACTCCCAGGTGCTCTCAAAACATCCCTGGTCTTCCTTACTCCAGGTGTAACAATAGAAGGAATACCCAAATCATCATCAATGCTTTGTTCTGAGCCACTGGATTCACCATCCACATAAGAGTGACCTGCATTCACATCAAACATGGGCTGATCAACCTTCTCTTTTCCTTTTCGTGATACCTGCATACCACTATCTGCATTGCTTTGAGAAGATTCTCCTGATCTCAATCTGCCTGTCCATGGCGAAGAATGTGAACCACTGCTAGAGGACGCTCCAGGTCCACTAATATTTTGTGACTACTGCTGTGAATTCTGTGCAGCATTACCATTTTGTACATCTATATCATCAATCACATTTACTGGTTTATACGAGCTACTCATCTCATCAAAAACAACATCTCTGCTCACTATAAACTTACGAGTAGAAGGGTTATAACATCTATACCCTTTTTGCTGCAGAGAGTAACCAATAAAGATGCACTTCTCAGCTTTTGGATCCAACTTGGATCTCAACTCATCTGGCACATGTACATAGGCAATGCAACCAAAAATTTTCAAATGAGAAATATCTGGTTTTCTACCAGTATACCTCTCCTCTGGAGTCATTCCATGTATTGCTGCAGTGGGAGTCCTGTTCATTATGTAGACTGCTGTAGCAACTGCTTCAGCCCAATAAAAATCTGGCAAGTCTTTTTCATTGAGCATGGCACGAGATAGCTCTCCAATATGCCTGTTTTTCCTTTCTGCAATTCCATTTTGTTGTGGGGTATGACTGCATGAATATTGTTGCTTTATGCCATGCTCCTGTAGGAACCTTGCAAACTCATTTGAGAGGTACTCTCCCCCTCCATCTGACCTTAGGCATTTTATCTGTAGGCCTGTTTCTTTTTCAACCATCGCTTTAAGAGTTTTGAAATGCCCAAAAACTTCACTTTTCTTTTTCATAAAATACACCCAAACTTTTCTGCTATAGTCATCAATAAAACTGACAAAATAATGACAGCCTCCAAGAGATGCAGCTTTAGTTGTCCACACATCAGAGTGGATTAATTCCAATGGCTTCTTACTCTCTTGAACATGTCTAGGAAATGGTTTCCTTGCTTGTTTTCCAAACTGACAGGCTTCACATACCTTATGCATTTCTGCAACCTTGAATTTTGGCAAACCTGCAACAATATTTTGGGCATGCATTGATTTAAGTCGTTGTACATTAACATGACCAATGCGTTTATGCCAGATATCGATATATGCAACTACACCGGTCCCATGTGCAAACATTGCTGCACTCAATTCAGACATGTCTGCATCCAATGTAAACATTCTGTCCTTCTTCTTTCCTTTTGCTATCAAGCGACCTTTATTTTTCATATCCTCAACAAAGCATCCATGAGGATTAAATCTGACCTGCAAGCCCTGCTCAACCATTTGACTAACAGAAACCAGATTCTTGGTGATATTCGGGACATGAAATACATCTGACAGGTATTTCTTTTTCCCATCCTGCATACACAAGGGAATTTTTCCAATCTGCACAATAGGATGTGCAGTATCATCACCAGTCTCCACAAATCCTGGTTTTTCCATTTTTCCTGTATCCTCCATCCATTCTGCATGACCTGTCATGTGGTTTGATGCACCTGAGTCAACATACCATACATCATTGCTTTCTTCTGCACTTGTCACAGAATTGTTCATGTGCTGCACCATAAACAAGTGCTCATTTCTGTCATTACCCTGTCTACTAGAAGATGCATAATTCCCTTGTTGCAGTTTTCCATTCATGATGTCATTCTGCTTTTTATAGCAGTCTTTAGCCATATGACCCATTTTACCACAGTAGTAGCATTCAACATTACTGTTTGCATTTTGGCCTCTTTGCCATCCACCACGACCTCTTTGGCTCCCCCTGCCTCTAGAGTTACCACGTCCTCCTCCATAGGACTGGTTTTCTTGAGTTTGCTGCATATTCTGATTTTTGCCACGGCCTGCAAATCGGCCTCCTCTACCTCTGCCTCTACCTCTTCCATCATTTGAGTAGAAGACAGCTTCTTTTGAAGTTCCTCCTGAAGAAGATGCACCACCATTTCTTTGCTCCTTAGAAATTAGAAGAGCAATCAATTCCTCAAAATCAGGAAATCTTTCACGAACTGAAATGGATGTCCGAAACTGTGCATAATCCTTTCCTAGACCATTCAAGGTCACGGAAACTAAATCATCATCTTCCACTGGCGACCCAATGGAAGCAAGTGCATTTGCAATCTTCTTCACCTTCATGTGGTAGTCGTTGATGCTCATACTTTCTCTTTGCACATTATGCAACTCTTGCTTGAGCTGCATTTTCTTGGCTTGCGTATTTGTGCTATACATTTTTGACAAAGTATCCCATGCCTCCTTTGGCGCACTTGCATCTTGAATATGCACAATCATAGAGTCTGAAATACTGATAGACAGCTAATACATAACTTTCCTGGCTCTCTCATGCCATGTTTTGAATGCCTGCATTTGCTGTTGATTGGAAACATCAGGAAGAACTGGTTCTTCTTCATTTCCTGCAATAAATTCCCAATATCCTTTTCCCATAAGAAAATTTGTCATTCTAAATTTCCATGCTTGGAAGTTGTTCTTGTCAAGCTTTTCAGTGACAATCTGTGAAAGAGAATCAGATGCCATTACAGAACACTGCAAAAAATTCTGTCACTGCAAAGAACATAGCTTCAGCCTCACAAGGGCAAATCTGCAAAACTGACGAAAGTGGTATTTGACCACATAGTCACTTCCTAGTGACGATTTTGCATCAACAGGCAACAGGGATGATTCTGTAACTCCCAATGTCTTTGCGCACAGGCATACAATGCAATTTCTATAGTAACTTTTTACCGACTTGCAGAACAGTGGTCACACAGCATAAAACTGAGCCTTTTCCTGAGTGCGTGCAGAAAACTTCCGCCTCCAAAACAGGCCCCGAAATGGCCTCAAATCAAAAAAACAAGGTCGCCAAGGGCTAAAGCCCTTTCCCCAGCATATACTGCCCTTTTGCTTCACCACGAAGGGCGTCTCAACCTGAGACAATGCACTCCTACACTTTCCGACTGTGCTACCTGCAGAGATCTGCTCCCAAAACAGAAAAATGAAAGCAACACTGCTCGTCTTACCAGAACACCGCGAGCTTGGCTTGCTTTCTTGAGCTCCTTACCACGAACAAGGCTCTGATACCATGTCAAGATTGTGGGAGAGAAGGAAGGAGTCTCGCTTGAAGCTTTCTTGCTTGCACAATGGGGGAATACACACAAGGGTGGAGGCTGAAAACACTTTTCCTCTTCTTAGTTGTGTAAGCCAAAAGAACTCAAATACAAAGAAATAGATGAACCCTATATATGGGTCTCAAACCAAACTCAACTAACTAAGGTGGAATACTAACTGAGCCACAAACTAGAGTAGATAAGGATAGCTATCATGTAGCTATTATTCATGGGCGGTGTACCAACCGCGTCTGCAACTGACAAGTCGGTGACATAAATACACAACGGTCACCCTGGCGTATCACGAGTGGAGCTCGATATCTCAATAAATGCGACACCCCGTGTTACCCCCCACGACACCGCACATCCCCCCACCCCACCGCACCCCCCCACGACGTGGCACCCCCCCACCCCACCTCGAAAAACCCCGCTTCATCCACACCACCCCACAACGCCTCCAAAAACCCCGCTCGACCCACCGTGCCCCACGTCACCCCCACGACACGGCACACCCCTCCACCCCACCACACCCCCCCACGACGCCCCCCCGCACCCCACCTCAGAAAACCCCGCTCCCTCCACACCACCCCACCACGCCTCCGAAAACCCCGCTCGACCTACCCCAACCCCGCGTGACCCCCCTCCCCCACGACACGGCACACCGCGCCCACCCCACCGCACCCCCCCACGACGCCCCCCCACACCCCACCTCGAAAAACCCCGCTCCATCCACACCACCCCAGGACGCCTCCTGAAACCCCGCTGACCCACCCCACCCCGCGTCACCCCCCCACGACACGGCTCACCCCCCCACCCAACCGCACCCCCCACAACGCGGCGCATCCCCCCTCCTCCGACCCCACCTCGAAAAACCCAGCTCCATCCACACCACCCCACCACGCCTCCAAAAACCCCACTCGACCCACCCCACCCCGCGTCGCCCCCCACGACACGGCACACCCCCCCATCCCACTGCACCCCCCCACGACGCCCCCCGCACCCCACGTCGGAAAACCCCGCTCCCCACCTTGAAAAACGCAGCTCCCTCCACACCACCCCACCACGGCTCCGAAAACCCCGCTCGACCCACCCCACCCCGCGTCACCCCCCCCCACGATGCCCCCTTGCACCCGACCTCGAAAAACCCCTCTCCATCCACACCACCTTATGACGCCTCCCGAATCAACCCACCCCACCCGCATCACCCCCCACGACACGGCACACCCCCACACCCCAGTGCACCCCCCGATGACGCCCCCCCACACCCCACCTCGAAAAACCACGGTCCCTCCACACCACCCCACCATGGCTCCGAGAACGCCGCTCGACCCACCCCACCCCGCATCACCCCCCCCCCCCCACAACACGGCACACCCCCCCACCCCACCCCCCCACCACCCCACCATGCCTCCGGAAACCCCGCTCGACCCACCCCACCCCACGTTACCCCCCCACGACACGACACACCACCACACTCCAGCGCACCCCCCGATGACACCCCCCGCACCCCACCTCCAAAAACCCCGGTCCCTCCACACCACCCCACCACGGCTCTGAAAACCCCGCTAACCCACCCCCCACGTCACCCCCCCTCCCCCATGACACGGCACACCCCCCCACCCCACCACACCCCCCGACGATGCCCCCCCGCACCCCCCACGACGCCCCCCTCCTCCCCACCTCGAAAAAACCCCGCCCCCTCCACACCACCCCCACCACGCCTCGAAAACCCCGCTCGACCCACCCCACCCTGTGTCACCCCCTCCACGACAAGGCACACCCCCCCACCCCACCGCACCCCCTGACGACGCCCCCCTACACCCCCCGATGACGCCCCCCCGCACCCCACCTCGAAAAATCCCGCTCCCTCCACACCACCCCACCACGCCTTCGAAAACCCCGCTATACCCATCCCAGCCCGCGTCACCCCCCCACGACACAACACACCCCTCCACGCCACCGCACCCCCCCATGACGCCCCCCCGCGCCCCACCTCGAAAATACCCTGCTTCCTCCACACCTCCCCCACCATGCCTCCGAAAACCCCACTCGACCCACCCCACCCCGCATCACCCCCTCCACGACAAGGCACACCCCCCCACCCCACCGCACCCCCCAACGACGCCCCCTCGCACCCCCCCACGATGCCCCCCCGCACACCACCTCGAAAAAACCCCGCTCCCTCCACACCACCCCACCACGCCTCCGAAAACCCCGCTCAACCCACCCCACCCCGCGTCACCCCCCCCCCCCCCCCCCGACACGGCACACCCCTCCATGCCACCGCACCCCCCCACGACGCAGCGCACCCCACCTCGAAGAACCCCGCTCGACCCGCCGCACGTCACCTCACCCCCCCACGACATGGCACACCCTCCCTCCTCGAAAATCCCGCTCCGCAATGACACGGCACACACACCCCACTGCACATAACCCCCTCCCGTGACATGGAACCACCGATCCCCCAACGGACCTCCTCAAAAACCCCCCTCCACGACATGGCACCACC